>NC_069390.1:73665679-73823179 GCF_027475565.1 Acinonyx jubatus | reverse complement strand
TGTATTAACGTAATACACATAAACATGGAGGAATGAAGGAATATATCATCAGCATTTTGTAAAGAAGCCACAAGAGGATAAAGTGCAAGCAATCGAGATAAATGGAGAAACTACCGCAGAAGAATTTGCCGTAAGACAAAGACAGGGTCATGTGTGCAAGTTACGGTCACAGAAATGCTGTAACAGAACTTGGAGGTTGGAGGAGAAGGTGAGAAGTGGCATGGGATTCTGATTTCTTACTCTCATTATTAGGAGTAAAAAGTATTTGAGGTTTATAATACACTTTATAAGGGTGAGGGCTGAAAAAATAAGTAGAAATCATATCAGCTAATTTAGTGGAAGGGGGGTTAAAGCATATTATTATTTCGTAGTAGTTTGTATACTGTGTCATTAGAAGCTCAAAGGAGATCAATAAATACAGTAAAACCTTGGATTGTGAGTGACCTGTTCTGTGAGTGTTCTGCAAGAGGAGAGAACGTTTCTTAAATTTCACTTGATCAAGGAGCGATGTCTTGCGATACAAGTAGTGCCTGACGCTGAATGTCATATGATCACAACTGAGCCAGTGGTTCTTGAGATTCGCTTTGATATATGAGTGTTGGATTACAAGCATGTTTCCAGAACGAATGATGCTCGCAAACCAAGGTTTTACCGAGAAGGTAACCATTTAAAGGTAAGACAAAATAAAAACCTTTAAAATGATCCAAGAGGCACCTGGGTGGCTCCAAGTGTCCCACTTCGGCTTAGGTCATGATGTCATGGCTCGTGAGGTGGAGCCCACGTCATGGTCTGTGCTGACAGCTCAGAGCCTGGAACCTGCTTTGAATTCTGTGTGTCCCTCTCTCTCTGCCCCCCACTCACACTCTGCCTCTCTCTCTCAAAAATAAATAAAAAAATAAAATGATCCAAACATATACATGAGCAAAGGAAGTAAGCCATATGTTGGAAATTATCTTAAAGCATTGATGGAAATAAAAAGTGTAAAATACAATGACAGAAACAAAACCAAAAAGCTGTCTTCTCTGTAAACGTAAGTGGCCTGGATGTACTTATTGTTTTTTAAATGTCTCAAATGGGATTATCAAAGAAAACCCAAGTATACATCATATAAAAAGGATGCATCTTAAAGTGATTCAAAACCATTCAAAGTAAAAGGATGGGCAAAAAAAATAGATCATGATACATACAGAAAGGCTAACAGAGTGCTGGGAGGAGAATTCACATTATGAAATATTTGTATCTGTAAACGTAAGAACATGAAATTGTTGGGGAAACCAGAAGGAAGTGATGTTCACAACCTCACTTAAAACTGAATGGGAGCAAAAAGCACAAAAGAGATAAAGGATGAATGAGTATATACTTCATGATGGAGATCTAAAAATTATGCATATGTACAAAATGATCAAGGTTTTCTTTTTATAAACAATTTTAAATATATATATTTAAGTTTTTATTTTGATTCCAGTTAACGTATAGTGTAATAGTAGTTTCAGGCGTACAATTTAGTGATTCAACACTTATATATAATACCCGGTGCTCATCACAACTGCCCCCCTTAATAACCATCATTTATTTCACCCATCACCCCTTCCTCTCTGGTAACTGTGAGTTTGTTCTCTATAGTGAAGAGTCTGTTTCTTGGTTTGCTTCTCTCTTTCCCCCGCTATGATTGTATGTATGTATGTACTCAATTACTATTTTTTTTTCCTCCAAGTTTTTATTTAAATTCCAGTTAACATAGTGTATTTTTGGCTTCAGGTGTAGAATTCAGTGGTTCATCACTTACATACAACACCCAGTGCTCATCACAAGTGCCCTCCTTAATAGTCATCACCCATTTAACCCACCCCCTTCCCACCTCCCCTCCAGCAACCCTCAGTTTGTTCTCTATACTTAAGAGTCTGTTTCCTCATTTGCTTCTCTTTTTCCCCCCTATGTTCATCTGTTTATTTCTTAAATCCCACATATGAGTGAAATCATATGGTATTTGTCTTTCTCTGACTTACTTTGCTTAGTATAATACTCTCTAGCTCCATCCACATCACTGCGAATGGCAAGATTTCATTCTCTTGATGGCTGAGTGTGTGGGTGTGTGTGTGTGTAAACCACATCTTCTTTATTCATTCATCAGGTGACAGATATTTGAGCTTTTTCCATATTTTGACTGTTGTTGATAATGCTGCTATAACCATTGGGGTGCATGTGTCTCTTCGAATCAGTATTTTTGTGTCCTTTGGGTAAATACCTAGTAGTGCAATTGCTGGGTTGTAGGGTAGCTCTGTTTTTAACTTTTTGAGAAAGCTCCATACTGTCTTCCACAGTGGCTGCACCAGTTAAAATGATCAAGTTTTTCTTACAGGAATGACAGGAACTGCAAAGAGTAATAGACAGAAACATATTAGTAAATGGAGACTTCATCCACCATTTTTAGCCCATGACAGGGCAAGTGAATAAAAGATAAGGGTTTAGAAGACCCAAACATAATGAAATAGATCTGACTCATAGATGGCAAATTCTCTTTTTTTTTAATGTGTATTTATTTTTGAGAGAGAAAGAAATGGAGAGCAAGCGGGGAAGGAGAAGAGAGAGGGAGACACAGAATCCAAAATAGGCTCCAGGCTCTGAGCTGTCAGCACAGAGCCTGATGTGGGGCTCGGACTCACAAACTGCGAGATCATGACCTGAGCCGAATTCGGATGCTTAACTGACTGAGCCACCCAGGTGCCCCAACCAATAAACATTAGGTAAGTGAAAGAAGACATAGTTCACAAAAGAAAAATACAAATTGGGGGTGACTGGGTGGCTCAGTTGGTTGAGTGTCTGACTTCAGTTTGGGTCATGATCTCATGGTTTGTGGGTTCGACCCCGCGTTGGGCTCTGTGCTGACAACAGCTCAGAACCTGGAGTCTGCTTTGGATTCTGTGTCTCCCTTTCTCTCTGCCCCTCCCCTGTTTGCGCTTTGTCTCTCTCTCAAAAATAAATAAAAATTTTTTAAAAATTAAAAAAAGAAAAATACAAATTGCCAGAAGGCCCATGGGGGCAAAAAAAGCACAACTTTAAAAACAAAGGTATTTCTATTTAATAATAGGATACCATCTTGCCTGTCAAATTGGCAAAACCTAAAACATGCCCTAAATCCTTGCTTTATATACAAATACATTCCTTGATCTTTTGGGATGAGCACTGGGTGTTGTATGGAAACCAATGTGACAATAAATTTCATATATTAAAAAAACCAAATATATGCCTCGATAATGTGTCAGCACTACAAAATGTCAAGTGCAATAGATAACACAAATAGTTCTCAGTTCTTAATCCCCTCATGCAAACATCCAAGGTGAGCCATGACCTTGAGGAAGTGAACTACTTGTGTTATGTAGTATCCTAACTTTCAGTGGGTGCCATGGCCCGAGGCAGGAGGTATGTCATCCTATAGGCCCACAACAGAGGTTGAGCCACTCACTGCTGAACAGCCCCCCAGGACTCTGCTTGGCTGTTTTGTCCGACTCTGCAGCTCTCTCCCAAGGGAGTGTCTCCTTAGGCTGACCTCTAGCTTACCGCTGACGTGTATGTTTGCTACATGGAACTCAGAGAGCACATTTTCACCAAGTTCAAAACGTGCATATTTCTAGAAAGGTCTGCAGAGGTTACTGGTTCAATCTCCTATCTCTTCCTGCAGCACCCTCATAGATTCTGACTAAGTACCTAAGATTAGGAGAGCCTGCAACTGGAGAAGATGGGCCCCAAGTGTGGGTATTAATAAAACAAAACAAAAAGCAGGAGAAAAAGGATTTTGAAGCATATTCCATGTAGAAATAAGGATATCTTACTCTTTCAAGTTAGGCTTGAGATTTGACCCCTTGCCTTTTAGTCTAACCACCTGCTCTAATGGGAAGCACTCATCTCAGCTATATCCAGCATGATAATTGGAGCCCATGTACACGAAGTAACCACGGGTTGGGGCATATGCCCACATCCCAGCTCTTGACTGTCTTAGAATGATGACAGGCCCAGATGTCATGCTAAACCCCCTTACTGCCACACAAGTCCCTGATTCATTGGCTCAGACTATGATTATTGGAATAAAGACCTCTGGTTGATGATGGTGAGCTGAGCACCTGCTCCATCCTGATGGTAAAATGGTAAAGGAAAACAGAATTCCCAGGATGAACAGAAAGTGAGCTAAGAGCAGCAACATCTGGGAGGATGGAGAGCAAATGGACACGTGTAACTGGCTTAGCAGAACTGAGAAGGCTGAATTATAAGCTAGCAGTGGGAACACCTAAGAATCAACCCAGTTTGCACTGCAGGTCCCCCAAAAGCTCAGGAATTGATGTAACTAGGCTCTTCTGGAAGTAATTGTGAAAGTGGAGCTAGAAAGGACACTGGTTGAAAGTGAGTCTAAACTCATTAGGACCCCAGGTTCCTTCCCCAGCCCTGGTGGAAGGCAGGTGATTCTTAGAAGGCAAAACACATGATGTCTTGGCTGCATGCACCAGGTATTGTTGCAGGTCTTGTGCTACAAATATGGGGCTTAAGTGAGATACATGTCAAATGCTGAGATCCCAGCCTTTTTTCTACAACTGCAGAATGCAGCAAGGAGGATTATTAACCTTCAGGCAGAAAGGTAAAGCATCTCCTCCAGGTAATCTATTAGGCCCAGGAAAAAATACCTGGGCCCTAACAGTGTGGACTACCCAAAGAAATGATCTGTTTGGATTAGGCTCTGCAAAGTCTGGGATTAGTAAACTCCGCCAAGCCTCAGAGCTTCTTAGTGCCCCACCCTTAAAGTCAGATAGCTAAGGATCACCATATATTTTATTATAACAGGCCAAACAAAGAAACAGTTAAAAAGCAATGCAAGGGAAACAAATCATACCGAATGATCAAATAATGACATTTGCATTGGATCAAAGTAGATTTCCTAATATGAATGTGAATATGGGTATTTTAAATATGGTTTAAAATTTTTCTGTGGGCTGCACAGCAGACAAGACTGTGATTGTAAATGGAAATACCGAGAAAGTTAAACCGAGCTCCCGTGATATAGTGAAAACCAGGATGTGGGGAAATCGGAGCAGTGTATAAGGAGATGAGGAGCTCGTGATGCTGATATGAAAGCAAGAACAGAGGCTTTTGAAGATTCCACATCCAGAGGAGGCCATGGACTCACTGCTTGTAACCCTTTCACATTAGGACTGGGAACAGACACGTCCCTCTAGAAAACCACTACAGTAGTTATAAGAACTGATGCTTGAAAACGCATTTTAAGACCTCTGATTGTCCTTGGAGCTCTATACATTTTAGCATGTAAAACACCATTAAATGAACATATAGCATTTCCTGGTGTTTGCATTCAACTCCATAAACTACTACAGCCTGTGGGTCAAATCCAGCCTGCCATCTGTTTTTGAACAGATGGAGAGCTAAGAATAGCTACTTTTTTTTTTAAATTAAACTTTCTATTATAATTGTAGATTCAAATGCAGTTGTGAGAAATAGTACAGAGAGTTCTTTATGTGCACTTTAGCGTTGCCCCAATATTATTGTAGTGCAATATCTTAGTACACCAGGATATTGACATTGGCGCAGTGAAGATACAGATCATCACGAGGATGCTCACGTTCTTTTATAGCCACACCCACTTCCCTTTTACCCGTGCTCCCTCCTTGTCCCAGGGCAGCCACTGATCTGGTCTCCACTTCTATCATTTTCTCATTTCAAGAATGTTTTGCTGTCTAACAAAATACAACCATTTTGGATTGACTTTTTTTTCACTCTGCATAATTCTCGAGAGGCCTCTAGGGTTTTTTTATGCATCAGTTGGTTTTTTTTTTTATTGCTGAGTGCTATTCTGTGGCTTGGATATACCACTATTTTCTTAGAGCTGTTTTTAAAAAAAATTTTTTTAACGTTTATTTATTTTTGAGAGAGACAGACAGAGTGTGAGTGGGGGAGGAGCAGAGCAAGAGGGAGACACAGAATCCAAAGCAGGGTCCAGGTTCTGAGCTGTCAGCACACAGCCCGACAAGGGGCTCAAACCCACGAACTGTGAGATCATGACCTGAGCCAAAGTCGGACGCTTAGCCAACTGAGCGACCCAGGTGCCCCTACTTACAGCTGTTTTTAATAGCATTTACTCACATTATTCATAGTGGCCCAGGTTTGTAGAAGATGTTTAAGACTGGCTAACAACTTAGTCTTATCTTGGATTTTCTTTTAAAATTGAGAATAGAACTAGTTATGAGTTAAAGAATATTTCAGGATGACATGTTGGGTATACACTCAAAAGCTACACTGATACCAATTCTATAAACAGCAAATGTGAGTGTAACTTTTTTAAGCTTATTAGTTCACATTCTGAAAAAGCACCCTCATTTGTTTTCAAGTTGAGTACTGTAAATGGTTCTTGAGAGTCCACTGTGGACATGATACACTCAGTCCAACTAGCTGGGGGCTTGGGAGTGAGCTGATGTGACCATCCAATGCAGAGTCTCATTTAGAGTTAAAAATCAAACTGCGTGACCCAAAAGTGACAGTCCTGGGCAGCATCCTTGGTTCCTCAGATAACACAATTCCCAAAGCTCTCATCATCCTGGTTCTCCTCCTGGTTGGCTTTCACTTGCAACGGACCATTCTTTCAAGGAAGCTCACCAAAATTCTGAAAGTCACAGTTGGTACAGCACTGGGTGACAGTAGCTTTGGCATTTGATATTACAAAGTCACTTTCAGGAAAATATGTTCTCCATTCTGGGTCAAGGGGAGGTAAAACGGGAAGACTAAGACTCCCCAACGGTGTCTTGAGTTATGAGGTATCCAGATAAAGGTGCGTGTGCATGCTGCCTTTAGTTGGGCTCCAGGGTGCCCGGCTCAGCACTGTCCCGGAAGTCCTTATGAACAGCCGGTCTTGGGGTGTGACCAGCTCCAGGATGATTTGCTGAAGATGGGCCCTGCATTAGTCATTTTCTTTTCTCTTCGTCCAGTTCTGCCAAGATTCGCTGGTAATTTTCTTCTCTCTCTGTCCAGTTCTGCCAAGATTCCAACTCTATTTTTGCTTTGAAAATCTTTTCCAGCTTCCAGAAGCTGCCTGCGTTCCTCGGCTTGTGGTCCCCTGTTCCGCCTTCCCAGCCAGCATCGCCGCATCTCTCTGATCACCTTCTTCTGTGGTCATTTCTCTCACTGACCTTTGTTTTGTACCTATTTTTTTTTAATCATTCACCGGCGGAAGGACATCTGTGTTGTTTCCAGTTTGGGGCTATTATGAATAAAGCTACTACGAACAGTCACGGAGAGGTTTGTGTGTGTGTGAACAGAAGTCGTCACTTCTCTGGGATCAATGCCAAGGAGTGCAATTGCTACATCATATGGTAGCTGCCAAACTGTTTTCCAAAGTAGCAATACCACTTTACATTCCCACCAGCAGTGCAATCCGATTTCTCTGTGTTCTTGCCAGCGTTTCACGTCACTAGTTTTTAACTTTTAGCTATTCTGATAGAGGTGCAGTGATATCGTATTGTGGTTTTAATCTGAATTCCCTTAATGGCCAATAATGTTGAACATCGTTTTATGTGCTTTTTTTTTTGCAATCTGTGTATTCCCTTCGATGAAAGGTGTCTTCATGTCTTTTAGCCATATTCTAATTGGATTGTTTTTTGCTGGTGAGTTTGGAGAAACTTTCAGACATTCTAGATGCTGGGTCCTTTTTATTTTTTTATTTTTATTTATTTTTTTTCAACGTTTATTTATTTTGGGGACAGAGAGAGAGCATGAACGGGGGAGGGGCAGAACGAGAGGGAGACACAGAATCGGAAACAGGCTCCAGGCTCCGAGCCATCAGCCCAGAGCCCGACGCGGGGCTCGAACTCACGGACCCCGAGATCGTGACCTGGCTGAAGTCGGACGCTTAACCGACTGCGCCACCCAGGAGCCCCATCTGGTTCCTTTTTAGATATGTGGTTTGCAAATATTTTCTCCCAGTAGCTTTTTTTTTTTTTTTCATTCTCTTAACAGAGCCTTAACAGAGCAAATGTTTTTAATTTTGGTGACTTCCAATTTATCAATTTTTCCTCTTATGGACTGTGCTTTTCCTTCATGTGTAACAACTCGGTAGCTCCCATAGTGTAGAAACTATGTTTTTGTCCTAAAAATTTTATAGATTTACATTCAAGTCCGTCATCTATTTTTGTATAATTTTATAATTTTCTAATTACTACAAAAAGTTAATTTTTGTACAAATTATGAGACTTACCTATCTCATGTCTTGCTTGCTTTCCCTATACATTAAGTCTTCAGATTGGGTAGACCGAATCTTCTTTATTCTTTTTCAAAATTACTTTAGTTATTCTGGTTCCTTTGCCTTTCCATATAAATTTTAGAATAATCCTGTCTATGTCTACCAAAAAAATCTTGCTGAAATTTTTATAGAGACTGGGTTAGGGGTGCCTGGGCGGCTCAGTCAGTTAAATATCTGCCTCTTGATTTTGGCTCCAGGGTCATGATCTCACAGTTCATGGGATTGAGCCCTGTGTCGAGCTCTGTGCTGAACATGGAGGCTGTGTGGGATTCTCTCTCTCCCTCTTTCTCTCTACTCCTCTCCCCAGCTCTCTCTCACTCTGTCTCTCAAAATAAACAAATAAACTAAAAAAAAAAAAAAAAAAAAGGAATTAGGTTAAACCTGCGTATTGATTTTGGGAAAACTGAGATCCTTCCTATGAGTCTTCCGATCCATCATTATAACTCATTTATTTAAGTCTTTTTTTCATTTTTTTTCTCAGTGTTCCAAGTCCCGCATGAGTTTTGCTAGATTTACACCTACTAATTTCATTAATTAGAATGATTGTGAATGGTATTATATTTTTAACTTCAGTGTCCATGTGTTCACTGCTGGTATATAGAAATACAATTGATTTCTGGATGTTTATATTGTCTGCTGCAAGCTTACTGACCTCACCTCTTATCATACGACTTCTTTTGTAGATTTCTTGGGACTTTCTACTAGACAGTCATGTCATCTGCAAATAGGGAAAGTTTTATTCTTCGTTTCTGATCTGGGTTCCTTTCTTTTTTTTTTTTTTTCTTTTCCTTCACTTATCACACTGGCTAGAACTTAGAGCACTGTATTTGTAAAGTGGTGAGAATGGACATACTTCCCGTGGTTCTTTTTTTTTAAACGTTTATTTATTTTTGAGACAGAGAGAGACAGAGCATGAACGGGGGAGGATCAGAGAGAGGGAGACACAGAATCTGAAACAGGCTCCAGGCTCTGAGCTGTCAGCACAGAGCCCGACGCGGGGCTCGAACTCACGGACCGTGAGATCATGACCTGAGCCGAAGTTGGCTGCTTAACCGACTGAGCCACCCAGGCGCCCCACTTCCTGTGGTTCTAATGTTAGGGAGAAAGAAAGCATTTTCACCTTCAAGTAAAATATTATCCATAGGTTTTTTGGTAAGTGTTCTTTATCAAGTTGAGGATGTTTCCTTCTGAGAGTTTTTTAATCATGGCAGGGTGTTTAATTTTCTCAAATTTTTCTTCATTAATTGATATGAACATGTGATTTTTCTTCTTTTAGTCTTCATCTGTCTTTAGGTAGATTACATTGATTTGTTTTCGAATATTGAAACAGCCTCGAATCCCTGAATAAATCTCACTTAATCATGGTGTATAATTCCTCTTATATGTTACTGAATTTTCTTTGCTAATACTTTGTTAAGGATTTTTACATCCATATTCATGAGAGATATTGGTCTGCATTGTTTTTGGTCTTTGTCAAGTTTTTGGGATCATGGTAACATTAGCCTATGAAAAAAATTGGGAAGTCTTCTATTTTCTGGTAAAGGTTGTGTAGAATTTGTGTTACTTCTTAATCAAACTTTTATTAGAGTTTTCTAGTGAAAACATGTGGGCCTGGTGATTTCTTTTTTGATAGTTTTAAAATTATGAGTTCAGTTTCCTCAGTAGTTATAGAATTATTCAAGTGATTAATTTGATAGTGGGTGGGTTGTGGTAATTTATGTTTTTCAAGGACTTGGTCCGTTTCAACTACGTTGTAAAATAAATATTTGTGTTCATAGCATTTATAACAGTGTTGTTCATAGCATTCCCTTATTATCCTTTTGATTTCTGCAGAGTCTGCAGTAATATCCCCTGTTTCATTCCTGATATTGGTAATTTGTGTCTTCTTACTTTTTTTCCCTTTGTCAGCCTTGCTAGAGATTTGTGAATTTTATTGATTTTTTAAAAAAAGAATCAGCTCTTTGTTTCACTGATTATTGTTTATTCTGCTTCCAATTTTATTGATTTATGCTGTTACATTTTTACTTCCTTCCTTCTGCCTATTTTGTGTTTATTTTGTTCTTTTTGTTCTAGATGCTCGAGAGAGGAGCTTAGATGACTGATTTGAGACTTTTTTTCTCTTTTTTAATGTGTTCATTTAGTCTATACTATTCCCTCTTGTCATTGCTTTAGCTGTTTCCCACAAATTTTATGTTACACTTTGTTTCTACTCAGTTCAGTATATTTTTAAATTTCCCTGGAGACTTCCCCTTTGACCCACTGATTATTTAGAATGTTGTTTAGTTTTCGACTGTTTGGAGATTTTCCTGTTATTGATTTTTACTTCTTTCTTTTCCTATTTTTGATTTTCTACTTTCTTTCTGTTATTAACATCTAGTTTGGTTCCATTGTGGTGGTAGGATTTACTGTCTATTATTTTGTTTCTTTTAAATATGTTGAAGTTTATTTGATGACTCACAGTGTGGTATATACCTTGGCATGTGTTCTGAGGGCAGTTTAAAAGAATGTGTATTCCACTGGTGCTGTGTGGAGAAATCTATATGTGTTAACTAAATTTTGCTGATTGGTGATATTATTGATTTTTTTTCTGTATTCCTGTTGATTTTCTGCCTAGTAGTTCAATCAATTGAATTTTCCAACTATAATTGTGGATTTGTTTATTTCAACTTTTGTTCTGTCAGTTTTTGCTTTTATGTATTCTGCAGTTCTGTGGTTTGGTACACACACATTTAGGATCGCTTTCTCTTCTTGGTAGATTGACCTTTTAGAATTATATAATGTCCTCCTCTTTTCTGGTAATTTGCTTTGCTCTGAGGTCTATATTATGTGAGACTGATATAGCCACTCCTGCTTTCTTTTCACCAATGTTTGTATGATATATCTTTTCTGTCCTTTTACTTTCAACCTGCCTATGTCATTTATTTGAAATGCGTTTCTTATAAACAGCATATAGTTGGGTCATGCTTTTAATCTACTCTGCCATTTCCTGTTTTTTAATTGGTGCATTTAGAGCATTTATATTTAATGTAGTTATTGATGTGTCAGGGCCTAAGTCAAATATTTTATTTTTAATTTTGTTCTCTGTTTTTAATTTTTCTGTTTACTTTTTCTTGCCTTCCTCTGGGTTACTTGAATATTTCTAAGGAATTCTATTTTGATTTATCAAAGTGTTTTTGACTGTATCTTCTTGTATAGCTTTTTTTATTGGTTGTTCTAGGTTATATAATAAATAACTTATCACAATCTTCTAGTGTTATCATTTTACCAGTTCCAGTGATATGTAGTAATCTTATCTCCTTTATTTCCCTTTACCCTGCCCTATGTATGGAATAATTATCATAAATATATCTTCTACATACATTTAGAATTACATCATAAAGTGTAATAAATTTTCTTTAACCATCAAACAGAATTTAGAAAACTTAAGAGGAGGACACTCTACTGTATTTAACCATATTTTATTCTCTCTCACGTTTTTTTTTTCTTTCCTATTATTCCAAGATTCATCCCCCATCCATCCATCTATCCATCCATCCATCTATCCCTCCCTCCCTCCATCCATCCATCCATCCATCCATTCAGTTAGTTGGTTAGTTAGTTAATAGAAATTCCTTAATTCTTCTAGGGTAGATCTAATGGTGACAGATTCTCTTAGTTTTCCTTCATTTGAGAATGTCTTGATTTTCTCTTCATTCCTGAAGGATATTTTCACTGGGTATAATATTCTGGGTTTATGGTTCTTTTGTTTCAGCATTTGAAAATAATATGTCATTTACTTCTGGTCTTCACATTTCTAATTAAATATCTGGTTTAATCAAAATTGTTTTCTCTTTATAGATAAGATGTTGTTTCTTTCTGCTTCCAATTTTCTTTGTTTTTAGTTTTTGGAAATTTCACTATATTGTGTTATAATGTGGATTTCCTTGGGTTTATACTGTTTGGAGTTTGCTCAGCTTTGGAGGGAATTTTGGGGCATTATTTCTAGGACTACTTTTTCAGCCCTGCCCTTTCTTCTCCTTTCGAGACTGCAGTAGTACATCTGGGTGGCCCAGTGGTTTAAGCATCTGACTCTTGATTTTGGCTCAGGATATTATCTCACAGTTGTGAGATTGAGCCTGATGTTAGGTTTTGTGCTGAGCATGGAGCCTGCTTGAGATTCTCTCTCTCCCTTTCTCTGTGCCCCTCCCCCTGTGTCTCTCTCAAAATAAATAAATACACTTTAAAAAAAGACCTCAGTGACACAAATGTGAGATCTTTTGTTACAGTTTTACACATTTCTGAGATTTTTTTTCTGGTGATTTTTTTTTCCATTCTATTTTCTTTCCGTTGTTCAGATTGGGTGATTTCTATTGTTCATTGATTGTTTCCTCTGTCTCTTCCATTCTACTTTAGACCCCAGCCACCGAGTTTTTGTGTGATATTGTATTTTTCAGTTCTAAGATTTCCATTTGGTTTAACTTTAGATCTTCTGTTTCTTTGCTGAGACTTCCTATATTTTTATTTTTCCAAGCATGTTTCTAATTGCTTGCTGAGTCATTTTATGATGGCTACTTTAAATCTTTTCCAGGTAACTCTAACATCTGTGTCAACTTGGTGTCCTCTATTGATTGTCTTTTCTCATTCAGGTTGCGATCTTCCTGCTTCTTGATATGACAAGTGAGTTTTGAGTTAAACTTGTATATTGGGGCACTATAGTATAAGACTCTGGATTTTATTTAAATTTTGTATCTTGGTAGGCCTGTTCTAATGACTTTTGAGCAGGGAAATGGGGTAAAGTATCATTTTTGTCAGATGGTAGTGGAAATCCAGGTGTTGACTCGACCTCTGTTAATAACTGGGGAGAGGGCTTCCTCTTTACTGCTGAGTGGGTGAGGGTTCTGGCTCCCCAGGAGTCTTTTCTCACCCCCAGTAGTCTTTTGCTGATACTACCCTGGCTGGGAGGGGCAAGGGAGCCTCATTACTGCTGTTTACATGGACTCCAGTGACACTGTAGGGGAAGAGTGGCCTCATAACCACTGAGCCACGGTGAGCAAACTGACTCTCCATATTCTTCATTGATATCACTTACCAGAGAGGGGTAGTATGGTTGCCTTGTTACTGCCTCTTGGGGGCTCTCCACATAGTCTCTACCTCCCTACTCAGCCTTCTCGGACACTCTGGAAGGGGGTTTGGGACAAGGCTGGAAATCTAGGCTGTTTACATTTGCTTGTGTGGGTGAGGGTGGGCCACAGTTTTTTCTGGGGTGTTTGGCTAAATGAGAGTTATTATTGTGTAGAAGTTTTCTGCTTTGCTATGTTGCCCCTTTTCTTTTATTTAGAGAGAGCAGGCTTTGCTGGGGTTCTTTTTATCTGCATCCGTTGCCATTTCAAGATTGTCGGCTTTCTCAGCTCCAAGTTTGGGATATATGAGTGTATTAGTTTGCTAGGATATATATAACAACGTACTACAAACTGGGTGGCTTAAACAACATACCCCAAATTTGGGGTGCCTTATCCATCAAGGATAGTATCTTCAATGAAATAAATGCACGTTCTCCAAAATGAAGCAATTATGTTTGGCCATTTCTTCAGTACTCATATTTTTCATATTCAAAATAGTGACATAACTATGTGTATGTTTTCCAAGCTCTGAGATATTCTTGATTCATGTTTGTTTTTTTAAACAACTGTGTTAAGATATGGTTGACATACAGAGCGCTGTACATATTTAATGTATATAATTTGACAAATTTGGAGAAAGTATGCATCCAGGAAACCATCACCACAATCTGTCATGAACATATTCTTTGTCTTCAAAGGATTCCTCCCACGTTATTTTTGTTGGTGATTATTTTCAGAGCTTCATGTGTATGTATATGTGTATACACAGTATACATATACATATACATCCACCCACGTACATGTATATACTCCCAAAATTCTTGGGTTCAGCTCTTATTCATATAAAAACCTTTGGTTATAGATTAAACTTTGTATGTAGCAAACTTTGTATTTGAAGCCAAAGAGCTGTTTTAGTTCGGTTACTCATAATTTTATCCATCAAAATCATTTGAGAATGACTCATCAAATAATTGATCTCCGTTAAGAGATATGTCTAGAATTGTAAATAGTTTGAGCTCAAACAGTACTGACTTTTGGAAGATTTTCCTCAAGCTGATGAAAATGAGGAATTTCAAAGCTGTAATGTTCTTGTTTTCAGAAATAAACAAACCCAAAACAAATCATACCCAAATGGGGAGAATGTTAGTATGGGCTCTTTTGGCTTTATCTTGTAGAATAATCTTTAAGCAGTTCACCATAAAAGACATATTGACAAGATAAATGAAAAGCTTAACTCTTTATTTTGTGTAAAACACATAGAGCCAAATACATTTTGTCTCTGATGGGTTCTTCCGCATCATTTCTGTGTGAGGGACCGGGGTTTAGGAGGTCACACAGAAGGTTCTTGCGACCTTGCAGAGGTCTTGATTATCAGTTGTCAGCTGTCAGTGTCAAAACAAATGTGGTTTCTTCTAATCACTTAGGTCCTTGGGCATTTTGTTTTTTCCCTCCTTGGCAGGCAAGGGAGGAAAATGTTCTGTTTAAATTGTTCAGTGCTGCTTCTATCACTGGGTGCCTTCCCACCGGGAAACCCCCTGTGAGCATCATGCTGGGATCATAAGGCAGTAATTCTCAGTGGGGCTTTAAAGGGAGGAGAACCATGGTCTGCGGGCAGCGTCCATGTTGCCAGCAACTCGGACTCCAGGGAGGCACAGGTTTTTGAGAAAAGAAAGAGAGGGATTAGGGCATTCCCAAAAGAGGGCTGTTTTTAGTGGCATCCGTTGAGGTGGGGCTCACTTTAAGAAGGTCATGTCTGATTAGAGGCAGTGTGGCCTGGCGGAAGCAGTGTGGGCTTTGGAACCCCACAGACTGGCCATTTTCCAGATATCCGACCTTGAGATAAATCATTTGATCTTTTAAGTCTCCAAATAAAATGGGCCTGATTCTTACTTTGAGGGGTTCTTATAAAAGTGAAATTGAGGGGCACCTGGGTGGCTCAGTCGGTTAAGCGGCCGACTTCGGCTCAGGTCATGATCTCACGGTCCGTGAGTTCGAGCCCCGCGTTGGGCTCTGTGCTGACAGCTCAGAGCCTGAAGCCTGTTTCAGATTCTGTGTCTCCCTCTCTCTGACCCTCCCCCGTTCATGCTCTGTCTCTCTCTGTCTCAAAAATAAATAAACGTTAAAAAAAAAATTAAAAAAAAAAGTGAAATTGAATTTAAAAGTCACAAATCACCCACACTGACTCAAGAAGAAATAGAAAATCTGAATAGACCTATAGCAAGGAAAGACACTAAATTGATAATTAAAATTTTCCCACAAAGAAAAGCCCAGGTTGGGATAGCTTCACTGCCGAATTCCACCAGACATTTGAAGAAATAATGCTAATCCTTTATGAACTCTTCCAGAAAATGGAGTAGGGGAAAGTTCCCCGTTCAATCAAGGAGGCAAGAATTTCTGTGATACCAAGGCCAGACATAGATGTGACAAGAAAACTACAGAACATTATCCTTCATGCATATAGACACAAAAATCCTCAATAAAATATTAGGGAATTGAATCCAGCAACATATAGAAAGGATTATAGTAGGATTTTTCTCAAGAATGCAATATCAGTTTATCCCAGAATATAAATTAATGTAATATACTATAGTAATAAAGGACAGAAACTACATGGTCATTTCAATAGGTGCAGAAAAAGCATTTGACAAAATCTAACACCCAGTCATAAAAGCTCTCAACTAACTAGGAATAGGTGGGAACATCCTTAGTCTGATAACAAAGCATCTACAAAAACCCTATAGCTGACATCATACTTAATGGTGAAAGACTGAAAGCTTTCCTTTAAGATCAGGAACAAGGCAAAAATGATTGCTTTCGCTATTTCAATTTAACATTGTATTAGAGTTTCTAGCTAGCTCAATCAGGTAAGA
Source organism: Acinonyx jubatus (assembly GCF_027475565.1). NCBI lineage: Eukaryota > Metazoa > Chordata > Mammalia > Carnivora > Felidae > Acinonyx > Acinonyx jubatus. The sequence goes on along the minus strand of NC_069390.1, from coordinate 73,806,917 downwards.
AGAAGAAATAAACTGCACCCAGAGTGGAAAGGAAGAAGTAAAAACTATCTTTATCTAAAGATAATATGATCTTGTATGTAGACATCTTTAACAAATTTAAAAAATTCTTATATGGAGAATAAATGAGCTCAGCAAGTTCACAGAATAAAAGTTGATCTTATTTCTGTAATTAGTTATGAATACTATATAGTGAAATTAAGAAAACAACCTCATTCATAATAGTATCAAATAAAATAAAATAGGAATAAATTTAGCAAAAATCTATAAGACTTCTACATTGAAAAATCTACCACATTTCTAAAAGAAATTTTAAAATATCCAAATAAATGGGAAGATAGTTCATTTTTACGGATTGACTGGAAGACTCAGTATTATGACGATGGTAATTCTCACCAAACTGAGATTCAGTATCCATCAGTTTGGAGAGAGTTGCCATCTTAATCCATATCAAAATCCCAGCAGCCCTCTTTTGGCAATTGAGAGGCTGACAAGCTAATCCTTAAACTTACGCAAAAGTACAAAGGGCCCAAAATAGCCAAAGCAACCTTGTAAGTTGGAGGATTTACACTTTTCAATGTCAAAACTTACTACAAAGCCACAATAATTAAGACTATATAGTACTGGCCTAAGGACAGACACACACAGATCAACGGACCAGGATTAAGAGTCCATAAATAAACCTTTATCTTTATCCATCATCTTTATCGTCAGTTGAGTTTTCAACAAAAGTACCAAGACAATTTGATGGGGGGAAGAATAATTTTTTCAACAAATGATGCTGGGACAATGGCATATCCACACGTGAAAAGATGAATCTAGACCCTTGCATCAGACAAAAACATTAACTCAGGGGTGCCTGGCTGGCTCAGTAGGAGGGGTGTATGAGTCTTGTCTCGGGGCCGTGGGTTCGAGCCCCATGATGAGGGTAGAGATTAAAACTTAAAAAAAAAAAAAACTCAAAGTGGATCATAAACCTGATGTAAAACTTAAAATTAAAAAACTTTCAGAAGAAAATGTAGGAGAAAATATTTGTTATCTTGGGTTGGGCAAATGTTTCTCAGATATGAAGACGAGAACACAATCCATAAAAGAAAAAAATCGATGAATTGTACTACCTCAAAATAAAAAAACTTACGTGCTTTAAAAGATACCGTGAAGAAAATGAAAAGATAAGCCACAGCCTGGGGGAAATATATCCAAATCATGTATCTGATAAAGGACTTTTGGCTAAAACATATTTTATGTATATATAAAATTTCATATAATTATAAAATGGACAAAAGGTTTGAATAGACATTTCACCAAAAGACATGGTCAACAAGCACACAAAGCGATGACTCGACATGATTGTCATTAGGGAAATAAAACTTAAAACTAGCATGAAATAGCACTTCACACACTGGAAGAACTGTAATGAAAGAGACAGATAAGAACATGTATGGGAGGGGATATGGAGAACTAGAATCCTTACACATTGCCAGTGGAAACGGAAAATGGTACAGCTACAGAAGAAAACCTTTTCACGGTTTCTTTTGAAAGTTAAAAATGAATATACCATATGACTCAGAAATTCTACTCCCGGGAATCTACTCAACAGAAATGAAAACATGTCCACACACAGACTTGTATGTGAATGTTCATAACAGCTTTATTTAGAATAGCCCCAAACTGGAAACAACAAATGTCCATCAACGGGTGAAATGGATAAACAAAATATGGTTTATCCATACAACCAAATACGAGGCAGCAATAAAAAAAGAACAAAATACTGGTGGCTGCTAAAACATGAACCACAAAAACATACTAACTGAAAGAAGCCAGGTGCAAAAAACCCCACGTTATATGAATCCATTTATACGCAACGTTCAGGTAAATGTCAGAGTGACTGCAAATGGGCGTGGGGATCTTTTTGGGGTGATGGAAATTTCCTGAAATTGGGTCGTGGTAGTGATTGCACAACTTTGTAAACCCAGTAAAATATCACTGAATTATACTCTTGGAAATGAATGAGTTTTACGGTATGTAAATTATTGCTTAATAAAACTGCTAACGATTAAATAAGTTTAATTTACATTGTAGCGCCCAGCACATGGTCCTCGATAAATGCTCAGATTGTTCTTTTGGAGGCTGTATTTTGTCTTCCGAGCTCAGACCTGTTGCCTCAGAGGGCGAGGATGGCAACAAGTGCTAACGGCTAGTGTTTCTGGAGTCCTTGCTATGTTCCAGACTCTAACGGTTTTCATTATATGATCTCCTTCAGCTCTCACAACAATCCTTGGACACGGTAATGTTACGACTATTCACAGTTAGGGAAACGGAAGCTTTGCTGAGGTCACGGGGCCAAAGCGTGAAGAGTCATCTGTCTCCAATAGATCTAAGCTGTCCTGATGTATTGAGAACCTTTAAGACGTAAGAATTTCTAGTCCGGTTATGGGGCCAGCTTGGTGGCTCTGAGCACCTCCTTCATTCTAAGCCTTCCCTGTTTGAAACCTTGCTATTCTAGATTACCTGGCAGTCTTCGATGTGAGGAGATTGTCGGCCACCATAACACTAATTGCCTGCCTGCCTCTGACTCATGTTTATCTTTGTTATAAGATTGTTGACCCCTACTGGGGTGCGTGGGGTGCTCCGTCTGTTAAGCGGCTGACTTTGGCTCAGGTCATGATCTCACAGTCCGTGAGTTCGAGCCCCACGTGGGGCTCTGTGCTGGCAGCTCAGAGCCTGGAGCCTGCTTCGGATTCTGTGTCTCTTTTCCTCTCTCTCTCTCTTTCTCCCCCTCCCCCACTCACGCTCTGTCTCTCAAAAATGAATAAACATTAAAAAAATTTTAAGACTGTGACCCCTCCTGACCCACGTTGGAGGATGGTGACGAAGGGCAGTTTCTGAACACTGCCTGGTTGACTTCTCTGACTCGTGCGGATATTTTGGCTCACCTCTGCCCTCAGAGTTCCCTGGAGGTCATGAAAACTTTTCCCCAGGCTTTTCCCTCAGTAGGCCCATGGCCCATTCATTGTCATCCCTGGGCCACAGTATATAGCCTCACTTTAGGAGGGAAGAACCTCCTATCAGTTTGGAATATTTTATCCTTTAGAATTTAGCACCTGGCGATGCTCTAGGCTACAGGGTTGGAAGGGTTGGGCAGAGTTTCAGTTCAGTTGCTAATTGTGTTTTAAATCCTTGGGCCTTCTCACACTTTCTACCATATTGCTCACGTCCTAGGATTCTTAGGGTTTCATTGGCTCTGACTATTAAGCACCATGGCTAATGTTCTATATTGGATTCCTATTAGATATTAGTTGAAACACAAAAGGTGTAGATACTCAGATGGTCCTATGTGAGGTCAAGTAGGAGTGAAAATCCCCCTCACATCCACCAGTGTTCAAACTCACAGTCTACATACTCTTGCGCAGCCGACAATTTGATACCCGTAGTGTTTTGTCATCGTTCCATAAACTGCCTCAAATTTGCTCTACTCATTGCCTTTGCTACATGTAGCCACCATGTCTGGATTCAACCGCCTATCAATCACTGCTTACCCAATCTCTCCCATGATCAGGACCTGTGCTAGGAGCACAAGGGAGGCTAGGAAGCCTAATACTAATCCTCTCTTTTGGGATCTTTTAGAACCTTCTAGGGCCAATTGGAGACGGGAGGCACGTATACAAAGAGGAAATTGATATGCACTGAGATAATGGGATGGGGAAGAGATAACCAACCACATATCACTGTTGAAACTACAGTTGCTTCTAGATTGCTTGGGTCAGATTGACCATAGTTGAGGCATAGCAGGGACCTAGCTAGAGAAACTCACCTCCAGGGAAGGCCTCTGTATTAGGTGATCTGAGACGCTTGGCTCTGGTTGCTCTCCCAGAGTGGGAGGAGAGAGTCAAGGCCTAGGTGGGGCTGCACCTCAGGATGCTGGTATTGGAGTGACCGCAAGCTCCACTCCAACAGAGGTGCTCCCCTGACAGATAATCAAGAGCTGTCCATCTTCTTAACTGAAAATTTGGGGTTATCTCCGACTTTCCAGCAGCCCGCCCCTCCCTACCCCAGATTTGCTTCATTCGCAGACCATTTAATATGCTCCTGAATAACAGAAATAGGAGTATATATTTAAGCAAAAGTCAACTCAAGTCACACTTCCTCTTTGAGCCAGCTTCCTGTGTTGGATGGCACCATCGGTCTTTCACCTGTTTCTTTCCTGCTCCTTCCATCCTATTTTAGCTGAATCATGGGCCAAAATGGCTCCTGTCGTAGGGAGGAGGCTATAATCCACAACATGGTTTCTGTGGGAAAATGTATTGTGTGCTAATACAGAGCATACCTGCCTCTCCTCCAATCCCTCCCATCCTGCCTCGGACAACTGCTCCATGAAATCCCTTTGGTCCCTGGAGGGTGGGAGAGACTGAGGAGGGAGGGTGAGCAGCAGGGAGCTGCACTCCTTCCCTCCTCTCAGCATGCAAACTGAGCGGCTTGCTTGCTTTTTATCTTGATTATATATATGTTAGGCTTTAGTGTTTGATTCCTTTTGAACAATGAATCCTGCTGTTAAGCAAAAAATACTGAAAACTACTGATTTAAGAAAGCTGGTATTAAGTGCAATGCTGAACTAGTGATTTAAAGGAAGTTTGCTTAGGGACTTGAAATTATAATCCAGAAGAGCAAATTCACTGTTAGTCCTGGACATACTCCAAGTTCATGCTCTCTTGACTCTGCTAAGTTCTAAGAACACTGTAGCCTAGATCTTTATTTTCAGCCTGCAATTTGTAATCATGTCTCAACCCTGAAGGGAATGAAGTGGCATTCAGATTTGAGGGATTATAAAGATATGTGTGTTTAAGCTTTTGCGCTGTTTGCATTTGCATTACAGATACAAAGGTTTTAGAATTGTTTATGGAAGGCCCTTTTCCTGAACATACTTTTTCTTCCCATCTTCTAAAGAGAATACTGAAAAATATTCTATTTTCTTTGTGTCCAGGCTAGAAATTACTAAGTAATGTTAAATCATCATAACTTTTATTATTTTCCTCATGTGGGTCTTTTTGGGTACACTAAAAGCTTTGCACCCCTCTGATGGTTTGTCATGAAACATGGCGTCTGTGGATACAGCATTGTTCGCTGTTTGCTTACGAAAGGTGACACTGGGAAGTAGGAAGAGTTGGAGCCAGTCATTGGAAGCTGGGTATTTCTGATTTTCTTGATGACCCTGATTCTAGTAAGTTTCTTAACAGCTTAAGTCCCAGGAACAAGGATACTAGCTTTGCTGATTTCACAGGCATGTTTTGAGTTGAAATGAACATTGCTACGTGAAGGCTTTTGGCAAATATCAAGAGCTCTCCAAAACTACACGGTCCCGTCCCCTCAAGTGAATGGGGCTCTGCATTCTTTCACATGACACCTGTTATCTAAAGACAACTTGACTTCCTCTTTGGGTACGCTGAGATTCAGTCTCTTAGAAGAGGAAACGAAAACTATAAAAGTTGTAGGACTTACCTTGCGTAACTTCATTGGGATTTCTCATAATCTTTATGTAAATGTCATTTTTCGAGAAAGAAGAATGGATTATCATGCGTATGTATTTGTAACTTGAATTTTATTGCCCACTACCGTGTTATTACTGTTGCATCGAGATTAGGCATTTAAGTTTTCATTCACAGAATTTCATATCGCTTTATTATATTAAAAACAGAGGTGTTACAAGGAAGATTGTAACAGCAGCAATGTTTTAGATCTTCTTTGTCTTGTTCATTTCCGTGAAGTAAGTAGTACTAACAGGAAAGCATTAATCTCTGGCTGGTACATACATTTCAAATGTGTAAACAGCACGTTCCATGTCTTAATTGTGTTAAAACAGAGAGACATTACAAGGATGATTGTAGAACTGGTAAAGCTATTTCTACAAGAAATTTCGAACAGAAATTTAGGATGTTTACAGAGCTCAAAGTAAGGTTTTTTCATTTGGAAAAATTTTTGAGTTTTCAAACCTAGTACAACTGAGCTGCTCTGGATATTTGAAATGCAGCATTTTCCCCTTTCCCTCGTTTTGTGTTGTTACGGAGGAAATGGGTTTTCAGTATACATGATTCAAGTGGGGGAAAAAACTCCATATTTAATTCCAAAATATTCTTTAGACTGGAAAAAAAATCTCTTTTGGAGTAGTCATGTTTTTTTAATAGTAACTCTATAGCCAAAGAATTTATTATGTTAATGCAGAAATACAAACAGCTTTCTCGACCAAAATACCTATTTTCTAGCTGCCTAACAGAAATGATTTACTCAAGAAAACAGAACAAAATTTCTCAGTTTCATTATCCAGCTTTGTAAATATTTTGCCAGAGCTTTTTTTTTTTTTCTTGGGGTGGGGGAAGCAAATAAAAGCGTTTAAAAGCTCAAATGTGTCTATTTTGTTTTAGCTTGGTGTATTTATTAAGAGTGAATTCTGTATGTTTTTGCAGTTCATCAATATGTGTATTTAGAAGTTTTTCAAATTCTTTTGCTCGCTTCTCTTCCTCCAGAAGGAAATGCTGTGCAGCCAAAGAGGCTGGGAAGACTATATCTGGGGGAGACTAAAGAGAGAAAGAAACATTAGGTGAGGAACACAAAGCCTTTTAAACCTTCCTGTTTCCAGGCATGCCTCATCCCTGGCATGCTGTCAGACGGTACAGCTCTTAATGAAACAATCCAGGCTGAACCGTCCCTACTGGTATAACGCAGTGACTGCTCGTGCAATCCTCCACAAATGACAACATCACAGCACCCTTATATTAAAAAGCTCCAGAAATGAATATTACCGTGTCCAGCTGCAAATGCAGGGCCCACAAAATTCCCATGGAACTTGCCTCAAACACACTCAACTAATTTGTAAAGCCAAGGGTTTTCATCTGAAAACAAGCAACTCCAAAAAGCTAATGTTAAGATTACAGTAGGACGGGGGCAAAGAAAGCTTGTATAGGGGGAAAAATTAAGGACTGGCTGAAAATGGGAGCTAATCGCTGTTTGGAGTTGGCCGGGTGAGGAGGGCTGGCAGCACGATGCATCCTGGGTAAGAGTGGCTTCCTCCTGGGCAACGCCATGACACGGGAAAGTATTTCGTTTGTCCACTGAGAAAGCGTCATGGTAAGCGCCCAGTTCCACACTTCATGGCAATATGGAAGTGCTCACTTAACTGCCTGTGACCTAAGTTCTTACTAATGCACGCGTGTGCACATGCACACACACACACACACACACGTGTGCGCATGCTTCATTCAAACTACTGTTTTAAGTTAATTTAAAAAATAAGTTGAGGACATCTGTACTTTAATTTTCTAGTTCTGGGGTCCCTGAACTCTTCTTCAACTTTTGTTTTATTGGAAGAATGGAGCTTTATATGGTGTTTCAAGAGTTGACGATCTGGATGCCGGTGAACCCTGCTCTAGGGGAATTGAGTTCGTAAGTCTGGCCTCTGACAAAGTGTATGGATCATGGCGGATGATAATGGAGTGCCGTAGAAACTCATCCAAGTAGTAGCGCCAGCTGTGGTGCCGAATAGAGTATCTTTACTATAGACTTAGGTACACGATATGCTGCTGTTGAGTTGACAAATGCACTCTTTTTAATACCCAATGAGGAGGAGGATCAGAAGTAAGTAGCTGGTGTCCACGTGGGACAGACAACAGTACACATTCATGTTCTTGCCCCAGTGTTATGTGTTATGTAAGAATGCTGTCACAATAAATTCTGAAGAAGCCTGGGCCGTCTGGATATTCCAAGGGCTATAAATTATAGGGCATAATGTAGTAACATTAACATCACGCTAAGATCTGATGAGCAGGAAGTGGCAAGTATGTCGAAGGCTTGGAAGGACACACTCCAGAGAGTGAAAGATAAACCCCATAAATGGTTCACAGGCTTGACACTTAAAAAAATTTTTTTTTAATATCCATTTATTGTTTTGAGAGCGAGAGAGAGCGGGAGAGGGGCAGAGAGAGGGAGACACAGAATCTGAAGCAGGCTCCAGGTTCTGAGCTGTCAGCACAGAGCCCAACATGGAGCTCGAACCCACAAACTGTGAGGTCATGACCTGAGCCAAAATTGGATGCTTAACCGACTGAGCCACCCAGGAGCCCTGGGCTTGACACGTTTTTAGGTGTCCAGTTATATGGAGCATGGTAGGATATCTCTTAAGCACAAGTTAATGCACCTTGCATTTCTTATCACTAAAGAAGCACAAAGCTTGGTAGGTCTCTTCAGGTTTTGGAAGCAGCATCTTCCACTCTTGGGGGGAATAATCTGACTCATTTACTGGGTGACACAGAAGGCTGTTTCTGTTTCATTTTGTGTTTGCGGTAGAGCCCAGAGCAAGAAAGGACACTGCAGTAGGTTGGGAATGGGGTACGAGCAGTCCCACTACCTGGGCAAAATGACTTGGAAGATTCCATACTAGAAGAATCTCTGATACAGAAAAAAAATTGCTTTGTGCGCCTCTGCAAAGTTTCACGAGTCAAGTTGCATTGAAGACCCTTAAGATTTTGAAGCCAAGGCCATGCCATCTGGGGCAGAAAACCGTCTACTGTTGACAAAACAGTTCCTCTAATGCTACTGAGTTGAGACAGAGCATCTAAGAAGCGGGTATGATGACTTGATCTAGCCTCTGTCCTTGGCCACTCTGGTGGAAATTATGGACGGGCCCAACAGCATGGTCTCCCTTTCACCAAGGTTAATTTAGTGAACTGTTGCTTGTTGAATGATCTGCTTGCAATAGAGACTAAAGCTGAGTTCCTGACATGGCACCATCCCTCAAAGAGACCAACCAGCCTCTTGTTGGCAATTTGTTTACACCAGGTCCCTGACACCTTGGAAAGGGCAATGTTTCATCCTTACCAGCAGCACTGACATATATTGTATGGGTTTGCCTTTCCTGCCTGAAGGGCCTTGGCCTTGACCACTACCTGAAAGCTCGCAGAGAGACTGATTTACTGACGTGGGATCCTGATTAGTAGTAAAGGAACCTACCTTAAAGCAGAGGAGTATGGCAGTGGGGGCATGACCATGGTATTCATTGGTCTTACCACATATAGCACCATCTAGAGGATGCTAACCCTGATAGGCTTCTTGAAGGCAGAACTGAGGCATCAGCTTGCAAATTTTAACTTGTGAGGATGGGGTACTATTCTTCAGGATATGGTATAGACTTTAAACCAATGGCCCTTATATGCTACTGTATTTCCAACAGGTAGAATACACGAATCTGGGAATGAAACGGAGGATGTAGGAATGGCTCCACTCTATCATTTCTGTTGACCCACTTGGAGAATTAGTACCTTCTGTCTTTGTATCTTTAGGCTCTGTTGATCTACAGGTCCCGGGTCTCAGAGGGAGAAATGCCTCCACCAAGAGACCTGTAAGAGTCTCACTACACTTAAAGCACTAGCTGGCACCTAGCCACTTTGGGCTCCTCATGCTGGCAGTTCAGAGGCACAGAAAAGAGGTGCTATACTAGCAGGGGTACCTGGCCCTAATCATTACAAAGGCTACTACTGTATAATGGGGGCAGTGAAGAATATATTTTATGTTTAGTCGAGCCACTGAGGTTTCTTTGAATACTCTCATGCCCAGTTTTAACTGTAAATGGCAAACCACATCTGGATAAGCCATGGGAACCAGGGGCTCACCCCACAAGGCAAGCTACCTGGCCAGCTGAGAGGGAGGGGAATCTAGAATGGGTGAGGGGATGGTGTCTATCAAGTCCTTGAGACCGGTTGTAGCATCAAGTTGTAGCAACCCTCTTATAGGTTTTCCCAGAAATTATGACCAGTCAGAATCTTGGAGAAGACAGGTCTGAGTGGAATGAACAACAGGAGTTGAACACGGATCTGAGTGGTTCAAGAGGTGGACTATAGTGGATGCTGTTGGTGCCCTACTGGAATTTCCTTCACCAGGCTGGTGCATCTGTCCTCCAGCTGCTGTGGTTGTTGGTTCTCTGGAGACCTGCCCTCAGCTGAACCGGAGCCTTCTGCCTCATCTGGGAAGTTGTAATACCCCCCTCAGCCCATTCCCTTCTCCTCTAAGAGGCAATGACTGACTGACAGGGGGTACAAAATGCCAGACTTCTTGTCTCTGGGGGAACCAACTCTGTTGTGCAATTTGTGCCCCAAGTTCCTGGTGAGACCACGCCAATCTCCTCTCTAGCTGAGATCTTATCCTTGTTTAGCTTTTCTCCCTTCCCCTAGACTGCTTCCCTGACTCTCCTCTTGCCAAGAATAGTACCCTCAATAAATCACTTTCATAGGAATCTTCATCTCAGATTCTAGGAAACCTGATCTCAGATGACTTCCCAACTTCTGGATTGAGTGGTGATTGCGTGACATCAACGCCATTTATTGATAAACGAAAAACAGTAGAAGGAGCCCATTAAGGGTAAGGTCTTATTTATTTTGGATTCTCCAGGTTCTAGCAGTTTCTAGCACAGAGTATATTTCAAACAAAATTTTGAATTAATATATGAATGAAGAAAATGCATTTGATCTTAAATAATGCTGAGTTAGAGGTGACTTGGGGCTCAAACAGATTGTCATGTAGACAATGAGATATATCAATCCAGATCCCAAAAGGTTGGTTTGGATTAGAGATATTTCAAAGTTATAGATAATTAAAGCTGTGAGTCTGACTGAAATCATCCAAAACATGCAAATAAAAACAGCAGTTCAAAAATGGAATCTTGGGGGCGCCTGGGTGGCGCAGTCGGTTAAGCGTCCGACTTCGGCTCAGGTCATGATCTCACAGTTTGTGGGTTCCAGCCCCTCATCAGGCTCTGTGCTGACCGCTTGCTCAGAGCCTGGAGCCTGCTTCAGATTCTGTCTCCTTCTCTCTCTGCCCCTCCCCCGCTCACGCTTTGTCTCACTCTGTTTCTCAAAAAAAAAAAAAAAAAAAAAGGGAATCTAGGAGAGTGCTTCATTTCAGGCACCCACTCCCATGGCTGTGTTCTTGACACTGTCATCAACGATAACTTCATTATTTACTAATCAAGATTTTCAGCAACCCACCCATTACCCTTCCAGCTTATTTCGTCTCATATTCCTACTTTCTCACAGCATCCATTCCCTTCTGACTCTGCTTATATTCCAGATCCATCGTTGTAACCATTCCTCTGTTCTAGGTACTTGGTAAAACCCAAGCCTGAATAAAGTGCTGACGCATGCCTGCACCTGAGCAGCTGAATGCTGGGGTGGGTGGATGGAGGAGGAATTCTATTACTGCAGGGACTGCTTTTACTTACAGTTCAGGACCTCATGTGTCAAAAGGTTAGTTAACACCATCTTCCCATTCTACTAGTATATTCATTTTCTCATTCATTACCGGGTGGCCTCGCCTCTTTCTCGGGAGGGAGCCCCTTCCTCTCTACACCCATTTGCACCATAGCCATGTTTCAGGCCATACTCTGTTTCAGGGACTCTTACTCCTATCTGTACTGTGGATTCTATTCCTTCTTGTCTTCTCAGTGGCTGCTTCTGCAGATGAATCTCGTCACTCATGGGTCCCCCCTCTTCACCATCAAACTTTGCTCCTCTCCTTGAAGATCCCCACCAGACCACTAAGTATTGTGGTCTAAGGCGTGGTCTTGGGAGTTTCCCTATTTATACTCATCCAGTCCTATAGATTGAAATACCAGCCCTATGCTGATGATCCCCATATTTTACTTTTAGCGTTTCCTCGATCCGCTGTGCTACTCTGTGTCCACGCTGCCAAGCCAGCATCATCATCTCTTGCCCGGACTACTGAAGAGAGCCCGGAGATGGTTCTCCCCGCTTCTCTTTTGGCCCTCTAGAATTTATTACTTATTTGGCACTCAAAGGGTCTTTTCAAAGGTATTTTTGAAATGAAAGTCAAATTCCTTCCTATGGCCTACAGTCTCTCCACATATGGCCTTCCTCTGACTGCTTCTCTGGCCCCCCTTTCATTCCATTCTCTCTCTCCCCTTCTAGGCTCCAGACCCCACCCATGCCCCTTTTGGTTCTCAAACTTTACTACTCTTGTTTCTGCCTTGCAGATTTGCACTAGTGGTTCTCTCGGCCGGAAGCCCTCTTCCTCCAGGTCTTTAGATCTTTTTCTGTTAATTTAGGTCCCCCCTCAGCGTCCCCTCCTCATTCTCCTGGCCACTCAGCTGACAGTAATTCCCCACACTGCCATCACTTCCTATCATATCACTGGCTTTTCTTTCCTCGTAGAATTTATCACTCTTTGATATTTTCTTAAATATTCATTTGTTTCTAGTCATTAGTTGTTCCTTCCCTTTTTGGAGGTACAGGGCACATAAAATAAGACCATTTAAAAATGAACAATTTGGTTCATTTGGTTCTGACTTAGTACATTCGCAATGTTGTGCAACCACCATCTCTCTCTAGTTACAAAATATTTTCATCATCCTGAAAGGAACCTGAACCCATCAAGCCACTGATCCTCATTCCCTGCTCCCTGCACTGCTCGTGGAACCATCAGTCTGCACCCTGTTTCTGTGATTTCCCTGTTCTGAGCGCTTCTCATAGGTGGAATAATATGATATATGACCTCCTGTGGCTAATTGCTTTCACTTAGCATAATATTTTGGAGGTTCACCTGCCACAATATAGCATATATCAATACTTCACTCCTTTTTATGGCTACATAGTATTCCATCGTGTGTGTCTATAACACTATTTGTTTATTCATTCATCCATCGATGGGCTTCCTCTCTTTTTTTTCACTAGACTGTAGACTTGTCTGTCTCATCAAAGATGTGTTTAAAACAGAACCTTCCATATCCTGGGTGCTTGTAATACAGGTTGGTTTTACGAACGAACGATGACATCTAAGGACAGGCATAGGAGAGAGAAACTTGGAAGCAGACTGGGAAAAAGGAAACAGGCAGCAGGAAAAATCAGTGGAAAATAGTGTCATTGGCTTCAGATAGAAGCCAGAGAATATGAGTTTCAAGAAAAAATGATGAAGGAAGATGAGTTCTTAAAAGCATATTGAATTAACAACTAGAAGGTCGCTGGTGCTCTCGGTAGGGACAGTACTGATATAGAAGTTAAAATGCAGAAGTTGACAGAAACCACTGGACTCAGAACGGTGGACTGGGCTATGTCTTTCAGACTCTGGGGCCCTGTCACAGATTAAATTCCCCACGCCCAGACCTAAAACAGTAGAGAATTTTCTTTCCTAGTGACTCTGGGGCTCATGAACGTCCTCAAAGGAGTAACGTGGAATTTTAGAGACAGAAGGAAGCCCAGTGTCTATTAAGTCAATACGACGGATACTCTTGTATGCTTTTTCCGTGCCTACGAGTACCACACACTATTTTAGGTGCTGGGGTTACAACGGTAAAACAAAGACAGAAAAAAAAAATCTCTGCTTTCATGGAGCTTAAATTCTAGGGGAGGGAGGCAAACAAACAAGCAGACATAAAATGTCTTACGGTGAAGTGCTATGAAAACAAACAAACAAACACAGGACAAGGGATCGAAGAGGGAGGGGCCGCCACAGGTTGGCTGCTCAGACATCTCGGATGAGGCGATATCTGAGCAGAGACTAACGATCCTAAAATGCTAAAATCATCTGATATTAGAACCATGGGGCATTTAGCAATTCATCATGTTTTGTTTTCCTTTTGCCTCACTGGAGTACATGCTTGCTTTGGAGTCCTTCAAGATCAAAAATTTGCGATACAGAATTGGCTAAGTCCCCTTAGTTCCTACAGCTAAAATGAGGAAGTTGATTTCGTTTACTTTGTTGGCATAGAATTTTATTCTTTTCAGATAACTTTGGCATTTTATGTTGAGATGAACACAAAAGAGCATTTCAAGGCTTTAGAGGTCTCTGACACTTCAAAAGTTAATGGTTTGAAGTCATCTCCTTCCGAAATAGCTTGACTCTGACTTCCAGTCTCTCCCAAAAGAAGGTGATGGATTCCAGAAAAGCAGTAAAGTACTCATGGGACACCCCATCCAGTTTAGACATTTTCTGTTGTCATTGTTTATAATTTGTATCCATTAGCATATCAGGGAGAGGCAGTGAAAATTACACAAATGTACTTTGAATACAAGTGAAAGTAATTGCCACCAGTACGACTAACTTTTGGAGGCAAATAGCTACTTTAAAAAACCCTGTGATTATTATGTTCAAGAAATTAAATCATAAAGTAGAAAATTTCAGCACAGAACTAGAAACTAAGAGGATCAAATGAAAAGTCAAGAACCAAAAAATGTAAATCTGAAATTAACCTGCACGAGGCCACTCTCTCAAGACAGGGAGAGCTGGCTCTTTCACCTTCTGCATAGAAACCAACACAGATTGCCAAGGAAAATGAGGAAACAGAGGAATATGAGATGAAGAACGCTTTCCCTGTCTTATGAGGTCAGCGTCATCTGATATCAGCGCTTGACAAGGACAGCAAAGGAACACTACAGGCTAATTCTTCTAGTGAACACGAAGCAAAAATTCTAAGCCAACGTGAGCAAACCAAATCCAGCTATCGAGTGGAGTTTATTCCGAGAATTCAGAGGTGGGTTAACAACCGAAAATTGAGAAATACGTCATATTAGGCAAGCAAAAGAGAAAAATCACATGGTCATTTCTTTTTTTTTTTTCTTTTTTCTTTTTGGTAATGTCAAAAGAGGCAGAAAAAGTATTTGATAAAATTCCATATCAATTCATGAACAGAGTTAGCAATCTAGAAATAAGAGGGAATTTCCTTAATCTTTAAAAGAAATCTACAAAACACCTCTAGCAAATATCGTAAAGCTTTCCCTCTGCAGTAACTGAGGAGAGAAAGATGTGGGCTCTACCACTGCCGCTACTCAACATTTCCTGGAGGTCTTAGTACAATAGATCAAGAAAACTAAACAAAAAAATAGAATCTACAGGACTGAAAGACATGTGCAAGTTCAACCGGCTATTTCCACGGGGGAAGGGATTGAGAATATTACCTTGCACCATAGGTAAAAGGCAATTCCAGGCGTAGATGTAAACACAAAAGGTAAAGAGCCAAAGGTTCTAGGAGGTAACGTAGAATAATATTTTTATAACTTGGGACGAGGAAAGTTTTAAATAGCATACCAAAAAATGTTAACCATAAAGGAAAAGATTCGTAAGTTTGGATGTATTAATACTAGGAACTTCTGGTTACCAAAAGATACCCTTAAGTGAAGAGTCAAGTTAAGAACGGGAGAAGATATCTGCGATATATATAATCAACAAAGGACTTATCTTCAGAACATGTAAAGAACTCATACAAATCGATGAGAAGAAAGACAATCCAACAGAAAATTAGGCAAGGAAACTGAACAGGCACTTCGCGAAGGAGAATATCAAAATGGCCAATAAATACATGAAAAAGTCCTCAACTCCATTAGTCACCAGACAAATAATTAAAACCACAATAGGAAGTTACTACACACTGACCAGGAAAGCTAAAATGAAAAAGACCAAATAATGCCAAGTGTTGGAAAGAATATGTAACAAGGACACTCATAGACTACTTATTGGGGCATTAACTGGCTCCAGCAGTTAGGAAAACTGCTCGGCACTACCTCCAAAAGCTGACCTTATGCAGCTTATCCTATGACCTAGCAGCTCCACTCTTAGGAGTAAACGCAATAGAAACGTGTACCCATGTGTACCCAGAGACATATGCAAGAATGCTTTTAGCAGAGCTATTCCCAAGCAGGACATAACTCAAACATCTGTTGACAGTAGAATGGGTAGATTGTGGTGTCGTTCTACGTAGCATTTATATACAATGGAATACTACAGAGAAACAAAAATGGATCAAGTACAGCCATATAAAACAATATGGGTGACGAGTCTCAGAAATAATGCTGAGCAAAAGAAGCCAGACACAAAGGACACAGGTAATAGGATTCTACTTATGTAAAATCGACAAATGGCCACAACAGATATATGACGTTAGAAGTCAGGACAGTGGTTACCTTGGGGGCAAGTCGAAGGAGTGACTGGAAGGGGACGTGAAGGGTGCCTCTGGAGTGCTATCAATGTTCTGTTCTACCTGGGTAGTAGTTGCACTGATGTGCCCTTTGTGCTAATTCATCAAGCTGTCCAATTCTGATTTGTGCAAGCTTCTGTATGTATGTCAGAGTCAATAGAAAAGATTTTTTTAAACAGGCATAAAAGATCACTTGTAGCTCTTTAAAATATTCAGATCGTGGAGGGCTCGTGGGATGTTTAGGGATAAGTCCCAAGCACTCAAAATTTTCAAAAGCATCCCCCATAATTCTGGCCTGCACTAGAGGTGAGTAACCAGAGATTGAAATACTTCATGAAACATTACGGATCTCTTTTCCTTCTATAGAAAGGCAAGGCCAAAATGATGCACAGGCCCACCTTGGAGTCTTAGTCAAGAAGTAACAATTTTTTTTTTTTCCCCAACAACTGTGTGTATATATACCAGTATACAGGTATCACTGTAAAAGTCATCAGTCCTTCAAGGAAAAAAATAACCACAACCAGCAACTCACCAGTGGGAACACTTCGTCATCGCTAACCAGGGGACTTGTCATTTCTCTGGTTTGAAATGGCAAAGGCGGCAGAGGAGGTGTCACACTTCTGTTGGGCTCCCGGTCTTGGCTAAGTCTAAAAGAGGAGGATGGTCGTCATCACCACCACCAAGGATACTGCTGGTTCATGTAGCTAAGCACTTACATTTCTCTGATGTCTCACAGAGGGGAGAGCATCACAAAATGTTTGGGCTTATCTCAGGGTCTCTTTGAAAATAATTTTCCTGGTAAATCATTTCTAATGGTTAATAATGGACAGAAAACTTTGTAATTGTTAAAAATATTCTTCTATCCTTATTGCCTCTGTTGCATCCTTTTCTATGTTACTTTCAAATCTCTTTGCCATTTAATTAAAAAACATGATACCCGTTTCAGAAAACTCTCAGAACAGCTAACAATGCTGCCCTCGAGAAGTCTAAATAATCCTCTTTTTGTATTCTGTAGTTCACTTAACCTTGCTGGCTTTCTTAACAGAATTATACTTCTTTTGTTTTGTTTTGTTTGTTTGATGCCAGAACAAGTCCTTGTACAATAATTCTAATTCCTATAGGGCTTAATAATTTGTAACGTATTTTTCAATTAATATCTTCTCCTTAGCTCTTCCACACTTAGTTGTATGACCTTGACCTTAAGCAGGTAACTAGATCTTTCTGTGACTTTAGTTTTTTCAATGATAAAAAATGAGTTGTTAGGGGACTTGCACTCCACAGTTTAGGTGGAAGGTACAGTACAGAATCGGTTGTTTGTGCTAACATATAAAGTAGAAGATGAAACTGAATAAAAGACCAGTGAGATTTAAAATTTTTGTATGCTGACTAAACAAATGAATAATAAAACAAAAAACCAAATGAACTTGCCTTAAAATTTTACATAAAAAGATCCTATGGTATGAGCTGTTCAGAACGGAATAAGTATCTTTCTGCACATTAATTCATGAAATTGGGGTTGAAATTTAATCAAAATCATCAAAGCCCATGAAAACATCAGAATCCCTTCACCCTAAACTTATTTATTCATTTTTACTGATTATTCAAATTCTCCATAGGTAATGATTTACCATTTTCAAAGCCTTCACATTTGAATTTTGCACGGTTCAAACAAATTTACATCATTGTTCTCTGTTCTTATCCAAAGACTATCTGTCTCCACAGACTGGTTTCTTATTATGTAAACATTTCAAAGCGATGCATACAAATAGCAATAAAAGTTAAGTGAGACATCTGTAAATTAGGACATAGAAAACAAACACAACGTGCTTTCCGTTTTTACTTATCTTGAAATATATCTTTTTTAAAATCCATTCTCCCAAACCATAATTACCATGGAAACAGAACAGCAAATTAAACTGAAATAACATGGTTTATGATGTGCATGTTAAGATGAAACATCCGCAATTCAGATAGAATTATAACAATTGCATAGTACATCTGCATAGAATCTTCCGCTGAAACTTTTAATTTGAGGGAGGCTCCCATCTATACTTTAAAGCACAGTGGGACAAAATAAGATAATTATGGAAGTGACTCAAGAAAGATATATCTCGTTGTAATCTCAATTATACAAAGATTTCAGGGAAAGTGTTATTTGTCCTAAATTATCTAAAGAATTCTCTCAATTATCCACTTGGCTTTGGACGTATCGATACCGTTTTATAGTGTTAATTACTAAAACTTACATATGAACATTCTTTTATTGTACGATCAATAAAATGCAGAGATTGAAAGGAAAGACTACATGAGGGAGTAAAGTACTTTTGCTTTAAATCGTCTTTATAGCTGAAAAGTTCTTCTAGAATGCAGCGACTCAAATACTTCCTAAACCACCTTGCAAGAAGTACTCAGTATATCATTTTAAAACCTCCTCAGAATTATTTCGGACGGCTTTTAGTAGCCTCTCACGAGTTGGTCTGCCCAGTCAGCTTTTCCACAGGCCTTAGTTCTGCCAGGAAAGCAGTCCTCAGTTGTTGGGAACAGAACTCTGCCCACTTGAGACCTGGGTCCACTGTCTGCAATTTTCAGACGTGTCTAACTGTCCATCCCTTCCTGGCCTTCAGTTAATTTTCCCCGGGCTATGGGATAACGTCCTCAGCATGGAATAGGATCCCTTCACAAACCGCTAATTTGCCTGCTTCAGCCTCACCTTCTAACGCTCCACATGATGCTCCCAGTTCTTTGAACAACTCATTATTTCCCGGCCCACAACTGCTCAGCCTGCTATGTTTTGTTTCTTCTTGAGTAACACCTTGGCAGTAAATTTTCTCAACTTGCTTTTTTGCTTCTAGATGACTGTTCATTCTTTGACAAGGGATCCTGTGAGAGTGGTTATGACAAACCTACCGACTTTGTGATTTTCTTAGTATTAGAAACTTTTTATTTATGAACCACATTTGAAGCAATTTTAATGATTAATGTGAGGATTACTAAACTCTTTCCTGTACATGATGTAACCTTTAAGTATGTATCATATATAGAGAAGAAACTCCATTTATTACAAAATTGAGTTGTCATTAAAATTAGTCACATATTAATTGCTCTGGGTACCACTATTTCAAATTAGCTTTCATCCTTAAACTTCAAAACTCTGACTTTTAAAAACTTTTAAAATATTCAGTACAGGGGCACCTGGGTGGCTCAGTTGGCTAAGCATCCGGCTCTTGATTTCGGCTCAGGTCATGGTCGCTCAGTTTGTGAGATCAAGCCTGTGTCAGCGGAGCCTGCTTGGGATTCTCTGTTTCCCTCTCTCTCTGCCCCTCCCCTGCTCGAGTGCTCTCTCTCAAAATAAATAAAATTTTTTTAATGTTTATTTATTTTTGAGACAGAGAGAGACAGAGCATGAGCAGGGGAGGGGCAGAGAGAGAGGGAGACGCAGAGTCCAAAGGAGGCTCCAGTCTCCAAGCTGTCAGCACAGAGCCCGGTGTGGGGCTCGAACCCACGAACTGTGAGATCATGACCTGAGCCGAAGTCAGACACTCAACTGACTGAGCCACTCAGGTGCCCCCAAATAAATAAATTTTTTAAAAAATGTTAAAAATTCAATACATCCTCACCAAATTAAATTGCATCTTATTCATAATTTCTTTAAGTGCTGAATAACTTTCTTATCGGAAAGCAAATCTGTTAGAATATCCCAAAATGCTTCACATTTTCAAGTGGATGAGCATGAAGAACTTCCTATTACTTCTAATAGGAATGAAAAACAACAACAAAAATTGGGTTACTTCCAAGCGGACAAAAGATTAAAGATGTATTATGCAAATCTTCCTCAGCTAAAAGGAGGAAGTGCCTAAAAATTTGGCTTAAACATTTTGTGGAACATCATCTTCATATACGTTTGCCTAAAAGCTTTTTCCTTTCTAAAATAGTTTGATAAGACCTTGTGACATTAGCCAGTACTATGTAAATATGACTCCGTATTTTCCGATGATGTTTATGCCTAACAAATATATCTAGGCTTCACTGAGCTGTGCTGTGAGGGAAAGAAGGAACATTTCATTTTCATTTGCTAAAATTAATAGACATGTATTTTACAGCTCTCTACTGCTGGGTTCAGGGTCTTTGCAACTCAACAACGCTTTCCCCATACTGGGTTCTACATGATAATAATTTATTCAGAATATTTGAAATGCTGTTTCTCTTAAAAATCAGGTCACTGGAGAACACTGAAATCAGGCAAGGCATTAAAACAAATTTAATGAAACTCTCAACAGATGAGGCTGGCAGGACACGAGGCTCTGCGGCAGGAAGAGTAGTCCTGACTGCTTATTAAGATCATCTCCTGCTGAGCATTTTACCTCTTGTGTTGCTTTCTGCGTCCCCTACTGTCTTGTTTTTGTTAGGCACTTTTAACACATTCTGTACTGCCCAGCAAAGAAATAAGGGGGCACCCCAAACAATAAAATTACTTTTTAAAAATAATAAAAGGCGGAATAACTGTCTTCTAAATGACGGCACCTGGTACCTTCATCCAAGGCTTTCAAAGTTGTTCCCAACAAGCAAGAATAGGAAACAACGTTCTGCGCCTAATGGGTGCTCGATACAGACCAGTACTAACGTGCACAGAAAGGCCCTAACAGCTTTAGGGGCCTGCTTTTCTCTTACAATAAAAGAACCAAATGCGTGGGGTCGTGATTTGACCCACGGAGACATGAATCTGTGGAGTAGGGAAGCATTTTGAAAAGGGTATGTTCTATATCAGAAAAAATATTTCTATACCACAATCAAGATGAGACCTCTTCTGGAGACAGGTTTTCAGTTATAGAGGCCGGAACACCCTGGCACGGGCACCACAGAACCCGCCCGTGACTAGGCCTCAGCGGACTGTTACATCCGCCCCCACACCCTGTTTGTACTCTGCCACCTGCACCCAGACGGCACCACCTGCCCCCTGCCTCTCCCCCACCTCCCTGCATCCCCTCCCCCCGCCGCCCCCTACCAGCAACCCACCCCCAGTGCTTAGTTTCTAGGATAGCAGCCAGTCTGCCCTCATTTCCTTCCTGAACGTCTTGAAAAAAGGTTATTAATTGAGCACTTTTGAATGGTTGCTATTTCTTGCATCGGATTAGGATACAGCCTGTAAGAGAGCTGCACTACGTCTACAAGAATGTTGACAGACATATTTTTTGCTATGTCCCATGGATTTATGGATTTATCCACCTTTAGATGGGGCGTGCTTAGTTACAAAGATAGGCCGGCATCGCCCCTTCTCACAGGACTGTGGCTGAGGGAATGTCAGATTCAGCCATTTGTTTGGCCACCCAAAGCTACTTTTTGGCACTGTGAGTTGTTGCTGAAGTATTCATATTGTTATAAATGCTAACAATTTTATTAGTAATAATAATATCAATAATGGCTAAAATTTATGGAAATATATGTTTTATATGGAACTGTATTTTCTTCTATAATTCTCACACACACAAAAACCCCTTATACTTATTATCTGTATTTATCAGATGGGAAATTGAGGCTTACAAAGTTTAAGTACGTTTCCCAAGGTTGTAAATATTATGTTATATGCAAACAGTAGGTAAGGTTTTCATGCTAAGTGTGATGAGTTTTTGAGCAAAAGTTGGATCGAAGTTAGGTCCTATCAATTCACCGTTTCTTGGCACCATGAAATGTTAACAAATCTGATGTTAAAGAAGTTCGGGGAATGTTGCATGCCACACCCCTTCCTGAAACTCACAATGCACAAGAGCATAGTAATGACTCTAAGATATCCTGGAGAAAAGAAACTTGTTTATTTTGCTGAGAATTTCCCAGGTTTGGAAAAACAGTGGAAAGCCGCCAAGGGCAGTTTTGATTCTGTAAGTATTTTATTAAAGTGGAATAAATTAGTCTAATTTTATGGTTGACGTATGTACTTAAATTTTGAACTAAGGCACTTTAAAAGGGGATCCTGTGGATAGCAGATACTAATTTTCCACATGCTTCTCTTCGCTCAGAGAAAACCTCTTACCCACCCTCCAATTCCTTTCCTACGAAGGGACCAACAGTTTGTCGCTACTGCTGGAGTTGTCAATATAAAGCGTATATTTTGAAAGTCAGAAGTGACCTATTTTCTATTCTGTTTGAACAATATACGTAACATATTAAAATCTAGCTTTTCTATTCTTATGACATAAAAAAATAAGATTACTTCTTTGTATACTTTGTGTGCCACATCAGCTTCTAAGAAGGGTTTGAAGTAAGTAGAATTCACTGTAACGCTACCATTTCACTGTTGTATTTTGAAAGCTATTGACAGCACAGAATTTAATATAAAACAATATATCTATACTACTGTATTATCACTACAGAATAAAATGCTAACAATTGAAGAGAAAGTATATAAAAGTTCTCCGTTGAGTTGTTTAAAAATAAATGTTTCTATTAAATGTTTATACAGTTGTGTCCTTATACAATGGAGCTAACATACCTATCTTCATTTTTTTCCATTTTCATTTGGTTTTGATAGGTGTACCGTCCCATTTCTTCATAGGTATTTTGATTGGCCCATGCTGATTTGCCATTGGAGCGAAGTTTTGCAAGATCATTTCGGAGCCTTTCATTCTCGTGTTCCAGTTTGTTAATAGACGTATGCCTCGAATGTTCCCTGTTAGTGAAGTCCAAACTCTAGAGAATGAAAAAACCATCACTGAAAAAACTGCTCCTTATAAGGGAATGCGTATTTTCTGTGCACTTAGACATGGCTGTCGTAAGCCCCTTTCATCTGAGTCCAGGGACATGGCTCTACCTTTGTGTGCCTCCTGAAGCCCTCTCCTGCCCTCACCTCCTCACAACACGGACACTCAGTGACAGCTGCCACCGAACGCTTCACAACGAGAGCAATGCATCCACCACTGTCCGTGTTCACTTCTGCACTAGCGTTCTCTCTCTCTAGAACAGACTGGCTGGATTTAAGGGTTTTCGTGTCTACAGGGTATGCCTTCCAGCATTAATAATAGAACCAGAATGAACACACATTTCAATTTTGGAAGATTTTTTTGCTCTGATTACAGTAATATATGTCATTATAGAAAATCACATATCGATTCCCCACTGTTGGGTGATGAACAATTATCTACTAAATCCATACAGACTGGAGTCTGATTCTGGACCATTTGAGAGCAAAGATCTAACAGTTGAAATTGTGGCAGTACTAGTCTTCAGGCATGCGGCTTCATGATGTAGTTTTACTATCTGGTATGCACCACCTAATCTTAATGTGTCCTAAGAAGGGGATATGAAACATGTTCAGATCACAAAATGAGCGGTTTACAAAGCAAGAACAAAGATTTCTGATGAGTTTTGAATTAAATGCTGTAAGAAATTTTATGGAGAGTCTACACTTTTCTTCTCACAGAGTTTAAAAAAACAGGACATAGTCTCACACAAAAACTCATGAAAATGCTTTCAATGACTACATGGTCCTTTCTAGTCCTGTGATTTAGATATCTGTGGGTCATGTAGTTGCTGATTCAACAAGAGTTTTTTGTTGTCAGAGGGTAACATTTTAGCACAAAAAGTATGACATGGATAAAGTATCATCTTTGAAGCTCCAAATTTCTATGGTTATAAGCCCATAAGACTATAGATGAATATGTCTTAGAAATTTTATTTTGAAGTTTCTAAATGTAAGGTTTTGGCATGTAGGCCACTTCATGGCCTAGGCATCCCATAAAGTCATTATTTTTATTTTTACTAACTGCATGTCTTATATTATTCACATAATATTATATATCATATTAGTATCAGGATTGATAAGTGTAGAAATGTGTACAAATTAAGTATTAAAAAGGTTTACCTATTTGTTTTAATTTTTGCTTTCAAAGGCCAAGCCTGCTTACTACATTTTCTGTTTACTGCCTAATGTGTTACAGAAGTTCATGAATCGTTAGAAAGGTCCCACTTTTGAAAGAAAATTCTTCAGGAGGCCAAATTGCCCCAGAACAACACAGAAAGGGTTATGTGTTTATACAGCTATTGACCAAGGTGCCCTTTGGAATAGAAGGATCATTAAAGGTATGTCTCTGCTTGTTAGGCCCTTGCCTTTTGTAGGTCTTCACGTTTGCTCATTGAGATACATCAGTGCAGATAAAAGAGTAATCTGTAGCATGCTTTCCAAGAGAAAGGATTGTTTATTCTAAAATTAGAGTAGATTGGGGCACCTGGGTGGCTTGGTCGGTTAAACGTTTGACTTTGGCTCAGGTCATGATCTCACACTTTGTGGGTCTGAGCCCCGCGTTGGGCTCTGTGCTGACAGCTTAGAGCCTAGAGCCTGTTTCGAATTCTGTGTCTCCCTCTCTCTCTGTTCCTCCCCTGCTCATGCTCTGTCTCTCTCTCTCCTTCAAAAATAAATAAATAAATAAATAAGTTAAAAATCTTTAAAATTAGAGTCGATTTATAATAAATATAAAGGAGGCCATCTCATAAAATTTTGCCCTTCCTAAGATAAGTATTCATATGAACAGATCTGGTAGAGAAAGTTCATGAAGGATTGAAAATTTTACTCTAAAAAAATCTATTCATCAAAATATGTAATTCTTGATGGTCTGCTGCTCGGTTATAATTTTATTCAAGCCTTTTCTATAAATTTGGATTTCGTCTGTGATTCTTTTTGGCCCAATGTTGGTTTAAAGTAATTAAGAATGATAGTAATAATTTTTTTTTTAATTTTTTTTTCAACGTTTTTTTATTTATTTTTGGGACAGAGAGAGACAGAGCATGAACGGGGGAGGGGCAGAGAGAGAGGGAGACACAGAATCGGAAACAGGCTCCAGGCTCTGAGCCATCAGCCCAGAGCCTGACGCGGGGCTCGAACTCACGGACCGCAAGATCGTGACCTGGCTGAAGTCGGACGCTCAACCGACTGCGCCACCCAGGCGCCCCGATAGTAATAATTTTTTAAAAGACTGTATAATTTTCTAAATGCACCATAATTAAATAAGTGTTGTGAGCATGACCTGAAAAAATTACATAGGTAATGTATTTGCATAATTTATATTTCAAAGCATATTCCATTTTCCTTGACGACAACATTTTTGGGCTCTCTCATTTCATGTTTTTCTTAAAGGCTTTTCTAGTAATGTCAGGACTGTATCCTTCACTAGATGGGTTATCGTATGAAAATAGGTACTGATTAAATTCTACCTCTGTATTTCTGATGGGTTATTTGATAGGCCTGTTAGCTAAAATTTTCTTCCCTCAAATTTTAGGGTTTTGTAGTTTTAATCCATTGCTTCATTCTCGAAATGGCAAAACTTCCTAGTACTTACTTACTCTGGCATGCCAGCATGAGGCCAGTTAAATTACTGCAGTGTCTGAAGAACAGTATTTTATGTTACACTTTTTCTTTTAAATTCACGTATGTTCAACAATAATAGGCTAACAAAGTACTTCTACAGAAGGACAGGCTTTAACCATGTTTTTGTTTTATGGTTAGTATATTAATTTTTAATACATCAATGGATGTTTTAGATTGTTGTGAGGGTAGTAATTTTTTATGCTATTATTTTATTTGGCAAACTTCACGGATGGTGAAGGGCAGATGAGCAAATGAGTCTTAAAAATTACCACCAATTCTGAATTCTGATGAAATCTGATTTTACGGCACGTTTCTTAGATGCAGGAAAATTTAATAAATATACTCACGGGCCTAAGTAAATATGGAATCACAAAAAAAACTATCATGAAAAACTTGATTTCTCATTAGCTACCCAGGGAAATACAGGCAAACACCTCATACTTTTCTCTGAGTAACTGTTTTTGCACAAATCCAAGGGGAACGTCTTTCTCAGAGCCACTTCTGTTACAGTTTTAAAAGCATCTCTCTGAGACCCGAGGAAGAGTTACCAACCAGGCGGGCAGTTCCTTCACATACTCAATGGAGGGAAAGGGGAGCTGCCATAGCTGGGAGCAGGGGACAGCTAATGACTGAGGGCAGGTCCCTACCACTGGGTGAGGGCCTTGTTTAAACTTTCTTTCCCTAAGTGTGATAAACAGGGTGCTTTACAGTTAGTCAAGTGGAAAAATTCCCAAAGTTCTAGTTATTTAGAAATGACCTACCTTAATGTCAGTGATTTCATTTGTCTGGAAAGGAAAAAGAATTGTTATTCGAATATTATCCAAATACCACATATTTTAGAAGCCCTAAAATAATGATGTAAATATTTTGTTTCTTACTGCCTGGGGTAAAAATTCAGCACCAATCCTTTAATTCCATGTTTATTTATCCATTACAATTATTTCAGAAAGAATTAACTATCTAATTGTGGGATTTGAACACATAACAGATAGGAGTTTTCTTTAGTATGAAATCTTTAAACTAATGAGTGCTACATAAAGTAACAAAATAGATTGTATACTTTTTAAAAAATTCTTTTTAATGTTTATTTATTTTTGAGAGAGAGAGAAAGAGAGACAGAGAGTGAGCAGGGGTGGGCAGAGGGAGGGGGAGACACAGAATCTGAAGCAGGCTCCAGACCCTGAGCTGTCAGCACAAAGCCCGACGCAGGGCTTGAACTCACAAACTACGAGATCATGACCTGAGCCGAAGTCAGAAGCTTAACTGACTGAGCCACCCAGGCGCCCCAGATCATACACTCTTAAAGAACAAAGAATTATATTTGCTCTTTTTTTTTTTTTAAATTCAATAGGCACTTGAGATTTTTCTCTTTGGGGAGTGGCTTGACTATTTCAGTTATCAAAGTCAATTATAAATCTTCACATACAAAAAAAGAGAGAGCAATGATAAAGTTAACTTTCTATATGAATTACAATTCAACATAAAGCATATATGATTAAATACTATATTAATAAGGCATCACACTGAAGGCCACACATCAATGGCACTCCATTTTATGATATCCATCCAATTAACCACTCTTTAAACAAACACATGTTGTATATATATGTGCTAAGTGCCACAGAGGTAATCAAGTACAAAAAAGGGACCCTGCTCTCATGGAAAATACAATAAAACCGAGTAGACTAAATTAACATGTATGAAAAAACAGTGAATAATATAGATAAAGTATAATTATATATTAAATTATGCTGCACCAAGTATAAACTCAAATGTTTCTGAATCAATGAATGGCAACTGAGATCATGCAGAAGGTGAGATAAAACAACACTCTGGCAATCTCTCATGATGTGAGCAATAATTCCCATGAAAGTTTACTCATGCCTCTTACACTACAGGTGAGACCCACAAATCCACAAGTATTCATCGAGCCCTATCCTATACCAAACCCTCTATGAAGAAGTATAAAATATAGTCCACTTCTCCCATCAAGAAGTCTACGACTGATGAGACAAAACATACATACACTAAGCAGTTAAAAAAATAAAGGATGACAATCCAAAACTCAGTGCTAAGGAAAAGCATTCAGGTGGAGGATATATAAAGGATTCATTCATTCATTCATTTGTTCACTCACTCACTCATTCATTTGTTCATTCACTCATCTAACAAAATATTTTTTCACTGCCTCCTATGTTCAGGCACTGTACTAAGTGCTTGGATATAATGGTAAACTAGGACCGTAACTGCCCTCAATGGGCCTACTGGTAAGGGGATGGGTAGCTGACAAGAAACAGGTAATTTTAACCCTGTACTATGATGGGTGTTAAATAAAGGATGTTATGGTGGTTTCTAGGAGGGACACTTAGCAGAGCAGAGGAAAATCAAAGAAGATTTTGTATAGCATGTAAAATTTATGCTGAGTTATCTAAAACATTAACAGGGCATAACTATGTGAAGTGGGAAAAGGGAATTTTTAGGTAGAAGGAAAGCATGTGCGAAAGCCTGGAAGCAAGAAAGAGCATGAGAAGTGACCATCACATATGCAGATGAGACTGAGACAGGTCTAGCTCTAGCAGAGGGTTTGTTGTAGGTCACCATAAGGGACACAAAGTGGGAGAGCCAGATTAAGGAAGCCATGGAATATAAAGAGTTCTAACCTCCTATTGGAAATTGAGCACATGTTCTTGATAGGAAGAAGAACACAAGGAAAGGTTGTGTCTGGGATAAGAAGGGGAGAGCTTAGAAGCCACGAGGTAATCCAGAGGAGGTAACTGGGAGGTAACTTGACGGATCTATCCTTTAAGGGAAAGCATGGAGCCAGAGGCGCAAGAGCCAACAGCAAAACTGGGGGAATGAGGAGAGGCAGGAACAGTAGTGGGAGGAGCCAATGAATAAAACAGAAGAAACAGAGAGAACCATAGGATATTATAGCAGTATTATGCATTTGGAGTTATCCAAACCAACTTACAAGCTACATGATCTTAGGCAAGTTACTTAAAAACATAAAGATTCCATTCCTTTTTCTGTGAAATGATATCGTCATACCCAACCACCACATACTTGTTATAAGGATAGAGACACTATGTATGTAAAGCGTCCAGCAGATTATAAGGCATGGAGTAAATACCCAATACATTGCAGATCTTTGTTATTATACAGTTCTCCAAGTTTCCCTGACTCTCCCTCATCTCTGGTCTTTGTATATTCTATTCTTTCAGCATGACTCCTTCCCACCAATCTGTATGGCTGACTGCTCCCCAGATGCCTTTTATTATCCCACGACAGGGTTAAGTAATCCCTATCAGTGCCCCTGAATTCTGAGCTTTCCTATTACTCTTCAGCATAAGTGTCCAGTTAATTGTCCATATCTACTAATAATCGGTCTCCTTGTACTAATATTAAGTTTCCTAAGTTCAAGGATCTAGTCTGACTTATTCACAATCTTGGCATACTGTCAGATACATAGTAGGTATTCAGTAAATATGTATGGAATGAATGGAAACATTCCGTAGTGATTGTGGCATGGTATAGATAGGGAACAGAACAAAGAGCTCAGAAAGTAACCCACACACATACAGTCAACTGATCTTTAATAAAAGCACCAAGGACACACAGTGGGGAAAGGATAGTGTCTTCAATAAATATTGGGAAAACTGGATATTCACATGCAAAAGAATGACACTGGACCTCTATTTTATACCACTCACAAAAAAAAATAACTGGAAGTGGATTAAATACTTAAATATAAGACCTGCAACTGTAAAACTCCTAGAAGAAAACAGAGGGGAGACAGATATTTGATATTGGCTCCGGAAATGATTTGTTGTATTTGACACCAAAAGCACAGGCAATAAAAGCAAGAATAGACAAGTGGCACTATATAAAACTAAAAAAAAGCTTATTGCACAGCAAAGGAAACAATCATAGAGTGAAGAGGCAACTTCATGGGAGAAAATATTTGTAAACCGTATATCTGATAAGGGTTTAATTTCCAAAATATATAAGAAACTCACACAACTCAGTAGCAAAACAAACAAAATAAAACCCACAAACAAATAATGCAATTAAAAAATGTACAAAGGATCTGAATATACAGTTTTCCAAAGAAGACCCATAAAGGGCCAAGAATAAGAAGTTATGTGAAAAGGTGATCAACATCACTAATCATCATGGAAACGCAAGTCAAAACCACAATGAGGCATCACCTCATACCTGGTAGGATAGCTATTAACAAAAAGGCAAAATATAACAAGTGTTGGTGAAGATGTGGAGGAAAGGGAACTCTTGTACACTGTTGGTGGGAATGTAATCTTGCACCATCATTATGGAAAACAGTATGGAAGTTCCTCAAAAAAACAAAGATAGAACTACCATATGATCACCAATCCCACTTCTGGGTATATATCTAATGGAAATGAAATCAGTATTTAGAATAACCATCTGCATTCCCATGTTATTGCAGCATTATTCACAATAGCCAAGGTATGGATGAGTGGATAGAGAAAATGTGTTATTTGTGTATATATACTTATATACATACACAATGGAATATTATTCAGCCATAAAAAAGAAGGAAATCCTGCCATCTGCATCAACATGGATGAAACTGGATGACATTATGCTAAGTGACATAAACCAGAGAAAGACAAATACTGCATTATCTCACTTATACGTGGAATTAAAAAAACAAAATGATATTGTAATAACTTTGTATGGTGACAGGTAGTAACTATACTTATCATGGTGAGCACTGCATAGTGTACAGAATTGCCAAGTCACTATGTTGCACACCGGAAACTAATACAACATTGGATGTCACCTATACTTCAATTAAAAAAAAGCCAAATTCATAGAAGTAGACAGGAGGATGACAGTTGCCAGGGGCTGAGGGGTAGGGGAAAAGGCCAGATGTTGAGTCAAAGATGACTAGGTTCATTTATAAGATGACTAGGTTCTGGGGATCTACTATTCAGCATGATGACTATAGCTAATAATACTGTACTATACACCTGGAATTTGCTAAAAGGATAGATATTAAGCATTGTCACCACACGTACACACACACACACACACACACACACACACACGTTATAACTAGATGAAGATGGATGTGTTAATTAACTTGATTGTCGTAATCATCTCACAATGTATATACACATGCAATCACATTGTACAATTTAAGTATATACGATTTTATTTGTCAATTACACCTTGATAAACCTGGGAAAAAGGTTAAGTTTTAAGAAACGAAGTTGAAACTGGCTCATTGACTTGAAACATGAGTGCTAGTTTCCCTGTGGGACAAACATTTTCTAATATTCTCATGAGGAGCGAGGGAGCCTTGGAAGTTGTTGGCATCCTGTTGCATCTCCCTGTCCCATATTTATTTATTTTTTTAATATAATTTATTGTCAAGTTGGCTTCCATACAACACCCAGTGCTCATCCCAACAGGTGCCCCTCAATGCCCATCACCCACTTTCCCCTCCCTCCCACCCCCCATCCACCCTCAGTTTGTTCTCTGTATTTAAGAGTCTCTTCCGGTTTGCCTCCCTCCCTCTCTGTAACTATTTTTTCCCCCATATTTATTTCTAACCCTTCACTCCTGAGCCAGGTGTGTGGGACTCCTGTCAGGGAGAGCTGGTGAGGAATCTTTCCCTCCCCAGAGCCAAGCAGGGCCACTTATCCTGGGCAGGTCTTGGCTGACAATTTTGCCTGCTCTCCCTGATCTCAGAGACCAAACCCACTCTACTCTGTGACTGTGAGAGTACGTTTGGGAAGAACGGTAAGAGAATATTTCATGGCAATTGATGGGATGCAGCAAAGTTATAGCCAAAGGAACACATACAGCTTTAAAAGGCTTCACAATCAAAAACATATAAAATTAAGAAATTCAGTGTTTATATTAAGAAATACAAAGAGCAACAAAATAAAACAAATTGGGAGGAGGAAATTGATACAAGCTAAACATTATGAAATTAGAATGAATAGATGAAATAATAAATCCAAAAGCCAACACTTTTAAATACTAAAAAAATACATAATCCCCTTGTGTGCCAGGCTTTAAAAAAGGACAGAGAGCTAAACTATACAAGTTTAGGAATAAGAAAGGAAACATGAACATAGACTATAGAAAAGACAAAAAGAATTATAGGATATTACTACCTTTGGTAACAAGGAAACAAGTTGGAATGTGTAAAAATTTCCCAGAAAAATACAATCAAAGCAACCTAAGAAGAAGTGAAATCTGAAAATACCAAGTATGCTAAAAGAGAATGGAAAGGTAATTGTAAATATACTTCACTGAAACTTCAATGTCCAGATGGTTTCACAGCTAAGCTCTTTTTAACCTTTAAAGAATGGATAATTCCAATATTATTTAAACTATTCTAGATAACTCCTAAAGATGAATACTCCCAATTTTTGTTATAAAGCCAGCATAACTTTAAAACAAGTAGAAAAAACTGTGTATAAATCTCATTTATATACACAGGTCATAATTTCTGTTTTTAAATGTTTATTTATTTATTTTGAGAGACAGCGAGAGCATGAGAGAAGGGAAGGGCAGAGACAGAGGGAGAGAGAGAATCACAAGCAGGCTTTGCACTGTCAGCACAGAGCCCGACGTGGGGCTCGATTCTGTAAACCGTGAGATCATGACCTGCGCCAAAACCAAGAGTCAGACACTTAACCAGTTGACTGAGCCACCCAGGCACCCCCGCAGGTCATAATTTCCTAAATAAAATATTGTCACATAGAACCCAGGAATATGTTGAAATTGTTAGAGTATGACTGTTATGGGTTGAATTTTCTCTTCCCCTCCCCCCACAAAAGGTATGCTGAAATCCTAACTCCTATATCTCAGGATGTGGCCTTACTTGGAAAAAGGATCTTTACATAGGTAATAAAGTAAAGATGAGGTCACTAGGGTAGGACCTAATCCAACATGACAGGTATTCTACAAAAAGGGGAAATTTGGATACAGAGACAGACACCCATGGAGGGAAGACCACACGAAGAAACTGAAAGTTGGCCGTGAAGACAGAGACACAGGAAGGGCACCATGTGAAGATAGGACGATGCATGTATAATCCAAGGATTGCCACAGATTGCTGGCAAATCACTGGAAGCTATAAAGAGATAAGGAAGAATCCTCCTCCACAGGTTTCAGAGGGAGTATGGCCCTGGTAACACCTTGATCTTGGACTTCTACTTCCAGAACTATATGACAATAAGTTTCTATTGTTTTAAGTCACCCAGTTTGTGGTACTTTGTTATGGAAGGCCCAGCAAATGAATACAACGACCAAGAAGGTTCATTCCGCAAACTCAAAGATGGGTCAATATCAGGAAATCTGTCAACCATACTCTATCATACATCAACAAATTATAGACAAAACCACATGATGTCATAAATGCTGAAAAGCTATTTGATAAAAGCTGGCAGCAAATCTTAAAAACGCTAAGTAAACTAGGAATAAAAAGATATAAGACCATAGCCCAAGAACAATAATTATTCTAAACAGTGAAACTCTAAAACAATTTCATCTAGAATCAGAAATTAGACAGTTTTCTCAGCAATCACTCTTATTATTTAATATTCCCTTGAGGGTTTAGCAAATGCAGTATGACAAAAATAACTGATATGAACAGTAGAAAAAAAGAGCTAAAACTATCTATTTTTGTTGAAATGAGAGTATATCTCAAATATCCCTAAGAATCTCTAGTAAATGCCTACTAGAATTTAAAGACAATTTGCTTTTTTTTACTCTATTGGAAATAAGTTCTTAGATATGGACAAAGGAAAATACTTCACTTACAACTGTGACAAGAATTATAAAATACCTGAGCATAATTTTAAAAGAAAGGCACAGAACCTAAAGAAAGAAAATTGTAAGGTCTTATTGAAGAGCATAAACTGAGATATGAAGAAATGGAAAACGATGTCATATCCTTGGATGAGAAAATTTACTATCATGAAAGTGCCAGTTCTTTCAAAGTAATATGTAAACTTATTTTGATTCCAAATAAAACCCAACAGGAAATTATCTGGAGAAACGGGATAAATTGACCTTAACCTTCATATAAAAATTTAAATTGGGTTCTTGTTTTATATCATATGTAAAATTGTAATTCAAATGGATTAAAAGCTTAGATGGAAAAAGACACAAATCTTTGAAGACATTCTAACAATGTATACTGTCTAGAAGTTGGAAAAACCTTGTTATTCTAGGAAGAAAATTCAGAAGCTGCAAACAAAAAGATACACGTTTTTGACAAATGAAGGTTTAAAACTTTGTGTATGGTAGGGGTGCCTGGGTGGCTCAGTCACTTAAGCGTCTGCCTTCGGCTCAGGTCATGATCTCATGGCTTGTGGGTTCGAGCCCCGCGTCGGGCTCTGTGCTGACAGCTCAGAGCCTGGAACCTACTTTGGATTCTGAGTCTCCTTCTCATCTTTCTCAAAAATAAACAAACATTAAAACTTTGTGTATGGCAAAAAGATATCATAAATAAAATCACAAACAACAAATTAAGGAAATTGCTGTTATAAATTGACAAGAAAAAGACATCCCAACAGAAAAATGAGCAAAGAATAGAATTCATAGTACATTGCCAATAACATACAAAAATATACTCACAGTATCCAGAGAAATAGAAATTCAAGTACTACTGAGAAATCACTTTACACCCATCAGACTGCCAAAAATTTTAAAAAGCAGTAACACCTATTGCTGGTAAGGAGGAACATAAAAGGTATGCACATACAGAGATAGTAGAAATATGATTTGACAACAAATGTTTTAAAATTAAAACATACATATCCTTTTTTTAAAGTTTTTAAAATTTATTTTGAGGGAGAGAGAGAAAGACAGAGGGTGTTTGCAGGGTGGGGGGGGGGCAGAGAGAGAGGAAGAGAGAATCCCAAACAGGTTCCGCTGTGCTTTCAGAGTGCAGCCAGACACGGGGCTCCATCCCACAAGCCATGAGATCATGACCTGAGCCAAAATCAAGAGTCGGACGCTTAACCAACTGGGCCACCCAGACACCCCTAAAACATACATATTCTTTCAATCAGCAATTCTTTTCTTAGGAAGCTGTTCAAAAATGTATGTATGAAGATTTTTTTTACAGTATTGTTTATTTGTGCACAAATCTAGAAACAGAGTTGAATTAATGACGAATGAATTGATCCCGAAAAATAGTTGAATAAATTTTGATACATTCACGTCATGGGATATTATGAAGCCATTATACAAAATGAAATAGACCTAAACTAGTTGATTTATAACGATTCGCAAAAGATATTGCTAAGTGGACAAAAACAAGATGGAGAAAAGTATGCATAATGTAATCCAATTTATAATAAAAGTTAATATATGACTATATACATGTATGTATAGATATTAGTTATATGACTATACACATGTATGTATACATATTCACACGCACGCATACACATATATATGAATTAATATACATGAAAACTACAAAACAATACATACTGAACAGTTACCATGTGTTATCTGGTGGAGGAGGTTATGAGGTGGGTAGGGAAACAGAGCAAAGGGGAGAAGCAAGAACAAAAGACTGCACTAAAATCACTAGTATGTAAGTTATGATTCAATTTACTAAAAATTATATATATTTTACGTGAGTATATATTGATTTTCCTAAGAAATTACAAAAAAAAAGATGTTTTTCTTCTGTCTTATACAGATGTTGGTGATACAGAGTCAAAAAGCAATTTAGAATAATGTGTATATTATACACTTATTTCTGTAAAGGGACATTTAACTCCTCCCTTCTATATGTGTGTGTGAGCAAGAAAAAGTGATAGAATGCTACATACTAGTTTGTTAGCACTGGATATCTCTGGATTCCAAATTGGGATTGGGGAAAGCAGTGGAATAATTAGCTTCTTCTTTACAGATCTTTATGTGTTTTATCTCTCGAAAAAGCCAAAAACAAATAAGTGAACAAAACCAAACGCCTATACAAACCAGGGTGAAGCAGGCTCAGTGTGAGCTGTGATAAGGCAGAATTTATACCTGAAAACATTTAGTTTTTTAAAAAAAAACGACAAAACCACCACAAAGACCATTTTGTGAGAGGGGGAAAAAAAAAGATTTTCACGAGGGCAGGACTCAGTTCAAATTTTTGCGTGTTGAGCGTTTATAGGAACAAACGCCAGACGTCACACAGACGTTATGTAACAGACTGGGAAACCATGTACACTTCACTTTTTATCCGTCTATCCTTTGATTACACAATCTGTAAGCAGGGCCAAAGAAGGCAGAATGCTTGCGGAATGCCTCTAACTCTTTGATGTTAGGATACTTACTATTATGAGAACAAGTACCTACTATCACAGAAATCTAGAATCATGGAGAACTCCTAGTCTAACTTCCTTGTGTCATAGCTGAGGAGACTGAAGCCAGGTGAAGCAATCACCATAGTCATCTTTTATCCTCTCTATTCCCCCAGTGGTGGAAAAATTATTTTATTTCAAAATTTTCTCTCAGAGCAAATAAATGTTAAACAAGTAACGACAGTATTTCATTAGTTCAATAAAGAAAAGTTCTTATATTTACATATAAAAACCAACCTTCAACTGCTATATTAAGCAATGTAGAGCCGTTGGTTAAAATCACAAGGTCAATCCTCAATCATTCATTTCTTCATCCTTCCTTTCATTCAACCAACATTCACTGAACCCTACTATACCCCTGACATTGTGAGGTGCTGGTGGTACACACTTCAGTAAAATGTGGCCCCTGTTCACCACCCAGTGGGGAAGTGTCAGGCTACAAAACAAGCGACACCAAAATATAAACCCAGTGTGGATGGCACAACTCATTCTCACTGGAGTTTTAGGGGCAGCTTCATCAAGGGTACGGTTGACACATGAGTCAGGCCACGAGGATTTCAGAGGCAACCGTGAGAGCAAAAAAAAGCAAGGAAGTGGCATGTTTGAGGAAATGATCAGCCTGTAGCCCAATCCAAGAAAAGAACAGAGGAGAAAACTAGAAATTCAAATGTTCTAGCCTGAGGATAAAAGTAAGTTTAGTCCAAGTACAAGATAATTTGCTGCCCCCACTGCTGCCTGCCTGACGCATGGGACGTGCTTAGCAAATAATGTCTGGGCAAGTCTTGACCAAGTACGTAGTATCTCGGTTCAAGTTACTGGATAGTTTCAGCATTATTAATTACCATGTACTGTCCGGGGTCCAAATCTCCCATCATCCCTTTCAGGTGTGTGTTTTCAGTTCTGACAGCTTTGTATCTCATGTCTGAGACCTGGAAGGGGATCAGTAGGAAAAAGCGAGTGTAAAATTCATAATAAAAGCTCACAATTGTATTAAAATTAATTGTATTCACATAAACATTTTCTAAGGGCAGTGAAGAGAAACGCTTCTTAGGCACTATCATTCCAAATCAGGTATTTGCATTCAGGTCTCTCTTTGGCAGCCCCACTTTACCCTCCTTTCCTGACCAGTGCTAAATTAAAAACAGATACTGACAATAATGATGTTCTTTCCCATACCAAAATTCCGTATCACTTCTATTTTCTATTGTATGCCAATTACTACCAGAAAAACCACTATTTAAAACATGTTCGAATAACACTGCCCATTGAATTCTTCACTACCTCATTTTTAACAATATGCAAATATGACTTTGATGTTTAATTTTGTTCTAATATTTCTGCCAAACGGCTCTCTTTTTGTGTGGCTGCTTCATTTTGTCTAATTTATTTATTTTTCCCTGATTTTTTCTACTTAGCAGTACTCAGAAATAGTATCTGCTCTTTTATTTACATAGGCCTCATTTCTATATAAAACACTTCCCTTGAAAAGACTTACTTTTGTAGATTACAAACTATAGTTTCCTTAACAAAAACCTAAAAATATCAAAAAACATAAAGGTGAAAATAAAAATCATCCACAACCAAAAGACAGTCTCTTCAGCAAATGGTGCTGGGAAAATTGGACGGCAACATGCAAGAAAATGAACCTGGACCACTTTCTTACACCAAATACAAAAATAAACTCAAAATGGATGAAAGACCTAAAACGTAAGAAAGGAAGCCATCAAAATCCTAAAGGAGAAAACAGGCAACAACCTCTTTGACCTTGGCCTCAGCAGCTTCTTACTTGACATGTCTCTGGAGGCAAGGGAAACAAAAGCAAAAATGAACTATTGGGACCTCATCAAGATAAAAAGCTTCTGTACGACAAAGGAAACAATCAGCAAAACTAAAAGGCAACCGATGGAATGGGAGAAGATATTTGCAATGACACATCAGATAAAGGGTTAGTATCCAAAATCTATAAAGAACTTATCAAACTCAACATCCAAAAAACAAATATTCCCTTGAAGAAATGGGCAAAAGACAGGAATAGAAACTTTTCCAAAGAAGATATCCAGATGGCTACAGACACATGAAAAGATGCTCAACATCATTCATCATCAGGGAAATACAAACCAAAACCACAATGAGATACCACCTCACACCCGTCAAAATGGTTAAAATTAACAACTTAGGCGACAGATGTTGGTGAGGATGTGGAGAAAGAGGGACCCGTCTGCACTGCTGGTGGGAATGCAAACTGGTGCAGCCACTATGGAAAACAGTGTGTGGTTCCTCAAAAACTTAAAAATAGAACTACCCTATGACCCAGCGATTGCACTACTAGGTATTTATCTAAAGGATACAGGAGTGCTGATTCGAAAGGGCACATGTAACCCAATGTTTATAGCAGCTCTATTGCTAATAGCCAAATTACGGAAAGAGCCTAAATGTCCATTGACGAATGGACAAAAATATATACAATGGAATATTATTTGGCCATCAAAAAGAATGAAATCTTGCCACTTGCAATAATGTGGATGGAACTAGAGTGTGTTATGCAAAATAAGTCAGTCAGAGTCATATGATTTCACTCATATGTGGAATTTAAGAAACAAAACAGATGGACATAGGGGAAGGGAAGCAAAAACAAGATAAAAACAGGGAGATGAACCATGAAGAGACTCTTAAATACAGAGAACAAACTAAGGGGTGCTGGTGGGGTGTTGGGGCGGTGGGCTAAATGGGCGATGGGCATTAAGGAGGGCACTTGCTGGGATGAACACTGGGTGTTATATGTAAGTGATGAATCACTAAATTCTATTCCTGAAATCATTATTACACTACATGTTAACTAAGTTGGATTAAATTTTAAAAATTTCATTTCAAAAAAAAATCATCCATAATCCAGTTACCTGGATTATTCACACCTGTTCACACCTGTAAAATATCTTTTCCTATCAGGTACAACCACTGCCACTATCCCATCTATGCTGTTTTCCTGTGTATTGTACAAGTTGATCAGTTGAAGGTTTATAATTGGACAAAGGCCAAATCTCTTCTTGTTTTTATAATACACAGGATTTAAATAACCATCTTATTTATGAAGTGACCCTTAAATGCCCAGAAAGTTATTGAATGGTGCACGCAAAGCCTCCTGATTTGGGATTTAAAAAAGCAGGTAAACCTTACACTTTTTAATCACCAATTTGATGATGAATAAAGTGTTGAAGGAATTTCAAACAAAATGGAAGGAAGGAAGGAAGGAAGGAAGTTAGGAAGGAAGGAAGTTAGGAAGGAAGGAAGGAAGGAAAGAAACGGAAGGAGGGAAGACTTTGAAGTTCTTGCAGTATTTTAACAGTAGAACATGATAATTGCAGTTTTTTTTACCATGAACCATGCTGTGCGTTGAGTCAATGTTCAGTAAACATGGACTAATTTTCATGTTTCAACATCTATTTTTAAAAAACCCCAAAATAAATATATAAAATGGGGGGGGGTGTGCCTGGGTGGCTCAGTTGGTTTAGCGTCCAACTCTTGATTTCGGCTCAGGTCACGACCTTATGGACTGTGAGACTGAGCCCCGCATTGGCCCCTGCACTGACAGCACAGAGCCTGCTTGGGATTCTCTGTCTCCTTCTCTCTCTGTCCCTCCCCCGCTCATGCACGCTCTCAAAATAAATAAATAAACTTAAAAAATATATATCTCATATACACGTATATGTACATGGGGGTGGGAAGTATCCATGAAAGGCTGGAATAGAGGCCTTTTTTTAAGACAAAAAGTCTAATGGGATATAGAAAACAAATTCAAGAAAAAATCTTTGACTAGAGCATCCTGTGGGAGGCGATCAAAATACAGGTCACGAGAAAATGTTAGGACGGAATTTAATGCAATTATCTTGTGCTGTCACTTTTTCCCCGGTTCTTTTTTGATGACACTTCGCATTATTTCGCAAATGATGCTAGCCTCAGAAACAATAGCAAGAAATGCAACGGCTTATGAATCAATGATGAAGACTTACTATCAGAGCCGAGCAAGACAGTGACCTGGACAAGTGCTGTCCTGCCCGCTTGCATACCTGCTGTTTTGATAACATTTTTTCTTTTATTTCTAACTCCATTTTTAACTGTCTTTCCAGAAAGGCAGCTTTCTTCATGATAGTTGCTATAGTGATCTCCTTCTGATGAAGTTCCTCTGTTAGGTCCGAGATTTCATTCCTCATTCTTTCCTGCTCAGAACCATGGCACTCTTCCTCCTGATACAGTTGGCTTCTTATCTGCAGCAGATACATTCCAGCAAATATCAACAGATCTTTTTCTCTAGAAAGTGGCTTGAAGCTTTTGTTAGCCATGCTCAGCCTTCCCGTCCTCCCTTAAACCTTTGGCAGGCCCCACTTTACCCTC
Organism: Acinonyx jubatus; assembly: GCF_027475565.1. NCBI lineage: Eukaryota > Metazoa > Chordata > Mammalia > Carnivora > Felidae > Acinonyx > Acinonyx jubatus. Next base: position 73,766,845 of record NC_069390.1, on the reverse strand, counting down.
TTTTTCCAATCAAGGCTGAACGAAAAACAGATACTCACAATAAATGACTGATTTACTTGTCTCCTTTCAAATTCAAAATTCCATTTCTCACTTCTATTTTCTATTATATGCACATCACCACTTACCACTGATCCTACTTTGACAACCACTTTGACAGGAAGGTGGAGAAAACATCAAGCACTGAACCTCCCGGCTTCATTGAGATATAATTAGTATTCAAAAACTGCATGTACTTATATACGATTTGGTGAATTTGGACATACATGCATGCTACTATCACCACAACAGATGTAATAATCATGCCCATTACCTCCAAAAGATTCCTTGTGTTCCTTTAAAAAATTTTTTTTCGTGGTAAGAACGCTTAACGTGAGATCTACTCCTTTAAAATTGTAAGTGCATAATATCTTACTGTCAGCTATAGGCCCTGCTCTATAACTTCACTCTACACCCATCACACAACCACTGCAGAATGTGTGACGGAAGAGGTCTGGACTCACTACCCAGAGGTGGATGGACCAGGCATGTTTTTTAGGGAGAAAAAAACTGGCTTAGAACGGTTAGGTGCCTTGTTCAAGGTCATAAAGCTATTAACTGGCAGAGCCAGGACTAGAACCTAGGACTCTTGGTTTTAAATTCAGGGCTTTTTTTTTTCTTTTTTTACTACATTGTGGGTACTGTTTGTGACTGAATGCTATGTTTTTCAGAATCATGTTATAATAAATTTCAAACTTCTTGTATCCATGAAAATGCATCACCTCCTGCCCTTAAGCCTGTGGAGTCTCCTATCCTTAACCATAGTTAGGCCTTCCCTGTCAGCAACCTCTGGTTCACCTTGGGCTCCTCCCCACCCTGTCCCACCAAATACAGTCAGGCAGCAAATTCTGTCCCTTGCACTTCTAAATCTCTCTTCTGCTCTGCATTTCTACTATCACTGTCTTAGTCCAGCCTCTTACCACCTTTCTAGAAATCATTAACTGTGTCTAATTCTTGAGATCTGGAGATAAAGTACCCAATCGCCAGTCTCAAGAAGATCGTGGTCCGTTGGGGGAGACAAAAATAAACAATCAACGTCAGGGGTATGTAGTGGAGGGATGCTTAACCCAACCTGGGATGTCAGGATGGGCTTCTCGGAGGATGGGACGTCAGACAAATACTGAAGGATGAATAGAAGCCAGACGGAAGGCAGGGGTGGAGAAGGGCTCCCAGGCAAAGAGTGAAGAGTAGGGGTGAGAGAGAATGCAGACACAGCGAAGCAAGAGGAGTCTGGAATGGCCGGGACTTGGCGTGTTGTGAGACATGAGGCTGGAGAGGTTGGTGGAGTCCATCCACAAAGAGATTTATATGAATTTCTCCAGGGCACTTACTTCTAAAATTGATTTTATTTTCATTTCATCTTTAGACATTTCAGGATATATCTGTAAAAGAATAAGGGCACTCTCTTTCTCTTTTTAAAAAATAGCCAGAATACCAATGTAATATCTTAAAAATATTAACAACTCCTCCATATCATCAAATATCCAGGCAGTATTCAAATTTACAAATGTTTCAGAAGCTCAATGTATGTTTTCCTGTTTGTTTATTTGAATTGTGATCTAAATTTGTGGACTGGATCATATCTTTCTTTTTGTGTGTGTTCTAAGTAGTCTGTATACATCATCTAAGCCATGCAAGAGTTCTCTGTTTTGCAGAATGAAGGAGTTAAGTATGTAACTTTTCACAGTTACATTCCTGGTGACAGGCAGTCTGATTCTAGGACCTTACTACCCATTGTGCCATGTAACCCATGGGCGCAGGGTCCTAGAAGGTGGTTCACACATTGGAAAAAGCTAGCATGGGATGACCTAACATGGAAAGGACACGTGTCCAGAAGGCAAACTTGGCTTGTCTTTAGCTTTATACCACCAACCCCCCTGTGATTTTGTTCTCAGTACTAACATTTTTAGAATTTCAGAGTTTGACATGACCTTAGGAATCACATGGTCCAACTCCATCATTGAATAGATGAGGGGGAAAAACAAAAAGGACTCACCAGGAAGGGAACTAACTGGGCTTGAGTCACCCAACTCCGAAGAGCAAAAGAAGGGACCAGGAGACAGAGGGTACAAATGTCCTCACCCTGAGGACAATGTTACAGGTCTCATTTTGTCTCCAATCTTCTCTCTCTGTTTTTTTTTTTTTTTCCTTACAATTTATTTGATGAAACAACAGGGCTGTTCTGGGGTTTGTCCCCGTTTGGATTTTGCTGATTACATCCCTGTTGTGTAGTTAACATGTTCTCTTAAAATGGAACTTTTAAAATGTGCAAACATGAATATCCCATTATGAGAAAGGAATAAACTATTTTTATTATTTTCACAGCGTTTAGATACTAAAACAACATGCTATACTGCAAAGCTTCCTGCTAAATGAGATTAATTTACCGAGCTCTAAATGACTTTTGGCTTTATTAAAAATGTCAATTTTATCACAAAACAAAAATAGTTCTACACTGAAAAACAGAGAAAGAAATAAGACACTTGCAGGATTCATAATACATGGCTCTTGTTGCTTTTATTACAAGAGAATGAAAATGCTCTCCACAAACACTTCCTGGGAGCTACAGCTATTTATACCCAATTCATTTGTTACCTTTTCTGCACAGCAGTGCATTATCTAGAGGTCTCCAAGAGCCCATGAAGAGAATTTGTGCCTAGCATTCTCTCCTTCCATGTCAAAACTGTGCAATGTCAGTAGATTCCTTATTACTAAGGGTTTTATTGAGTGTGGGAGGTTCAGAATGGTGTAACTATACTTTAGGTGGCTTTAATCAACCTTTGTATCATAATGCATTCACTGGGGACACGAGTAAAGAACAGTTTTTCAAAGTTATACTTTTAAATAGCAGTGAAATCAGTTTCATGGGAGTATGTGAAAAATATAAGGAAAATGACCGTTAATTCATAACACCTTTTCTACACTTAATAGCTACCTGACGGTCAACTCTTTGGGAGACAGGATTTGCCTTTCACATCATTGTAGTTCCTACAGAAATGAGCAGAATAGCGAGAGTCCTGCTAGATGCTCAGTAAATGATTGTTGACTTTATACAAACAGCCACTGAATTCATGAACCTACACAATTATGGGAGACCTTCACCTTCATTCATTCTCCAAATACTTATTTTCACTTTCGTGTGCTGGGATAGATGATAATTCAAAGCCACGCTCAGGTTTTTCCAATTGTTTAGATCATATAATATTGAATATTAGGTGTGATCCTCAAACCTAAAGACCAGAGACGTGGGTAGCAGCCATGATAAGCTTCGTGGAAAGGAAACCACCATTGGATTTTGCTAGGGAGAGAAGAGAATATGCTTTCTGTAGGCAGCTGGGAACCACAAGGTGTTCAAGGACAGCGCCCGGGCCTCATTCACCCTTGTATTCCCAGCTCCTGGCAGTCTACTTGGCACGTTAGGTGCTCGGTGACAAAGGGCGGGTGTAACCAATACCAAGAGCAGCCTTCGCTTACTAGACGCTCCCTCTGAGCTAGGCGAGCCCTGTTCTAAGCACTTTACTTGCGAGTTTTAAACGGATTTTACCTTAAGGGAAGAGCGTGGACTCTGGTGTCAGACTGCCTGAGTTCCAATCTGACCTCTGCTGCCTAACAGCTGTGTAACATCGGGGGAAATCACCTAACTTCTCTGTGCCTTAGGGTCCTCAAATGAGAAAGGAAGATAATATTAGCACCTACCTTATAAAATGGTTGTGAGGAATACATGAATTGAGATTTGTTAAGCCCTCAGAACAGCTCCCGGCACAGGTCAGTGCCAAGTAGAGGCTCTTATTAGCTCAGTTAATCCTTATCGCGATTTTATGAGGGAGGTGCTAATTATCCCATCCCCAAGCTAGAAATGCGGACCCTGAGCAGCTTGCACAGGCAACTTCCCCAAGCTCATGCACCTAAATATATGGTTGCATGCCTGAGTCTGTGCTCTCATTCTTCTCGCCATAAGCTACCTGTCACGGGGCCACAAGGCCCTTCACGTTTTAGGCACGACGGTGACTGAAGGTTTGCATTTTTCACAGCATCGCACAGAAGAATGTCAGAATTAGCAGGCTGGTAGGTTATTATCTTTGGGGGAACTATAGAAGGAAAAAAGAAGGGAATGAGAAGGAAGTGTTTCCCCCCTCTGCATTCAGAGGCTTCAGAAGCCCCTTATTTTCCATACCTTGTTCAACTCTTTTTCATGATTTGGCTGATCTAGGATCACTGAAAACAACTCTTTCCTTTTCCTTTCTGGTTCTTTAGTCGAAGGTGAGTAAGATGATTCATGTCTACATATTAAAGTGAATAAAAATTAAACTTCGCTGAGTAAACTGTGGTGATTATATTGTTAATTTAGACGATTGTAGGTTGCAGAAAGAGATTATTAGTTTATTGGAAAATTTTCAAGCTGCAGAAATTGCAAATGCTAATACATTCAGATCCCATAAGTATTCACATATTTAACTGAGTGCAAATGGTTTTAGTGACAAAAAATAAAAGGTAGCAATTAATATGGAATTTCAATTATACGTTGAAAATGGGCAGAATACTGGCTTTGCATATGTAGATAAGATTTTTATATAAGAAGAGTGTTTTCTGTAATAAAATGGCTTTGGAACCCCTTAAGAAAAGGAAACACATCTAACTTGCTTCTACATTGTGGAAAGGAACTATGTCGGGGGGAATCCGAAGGGAGCAGGGACTCCATAAAAGGGATCCAATGTGACTAAATCTGACAGCCTGCCCAGAGAAAGTTCAAATACATCTCTTCTTTGGCTGCTTCATTTATAAAATGGAATTGCTAGCACATGTGGCTACCAGAGGGGAGAAGCAGAAACTGGTACAGAAGATACAATTTCCACAGGAAGTCTGGAGAAGTAGAAACAGGTTCCCTTCTACATCTCGGAAGCTGGTAAGTGAAAAATCACTAAAAATCACTTGCACTAGCCAGGCACGGAAAGTGGCATGCTTTCAATGGCTTGACTAATCTGGGAAAGTCTGGTGTTCTGAGGAATGTACCCACGTGTGAGTGAGTACAATTTCAGATTTCCAAAGAACTTCTTAAAAGGTTTCATCAATCAAAAACTTAAGCCACACAAACAAAACAAAATCTGAGGAATGACAGAGAAATAATGAATGTAAATATTGAAAATAAAGGTATCTTTAAAAGGTATAAATTAATAGTGACATCCCTGAGGTACTTGTATCTAGACTGGATTGCTTTTCTTCTGATAATCAAATACATATGTTAACTGTAGAAAACAGAGTATATCAGAGTATATACTGCTATTACGTTATCATTAGGGAAAAAGCATTGTTGGCGTTTTTGTGTATACTGAGGGTCTTTTTTCTAGGCATGTGTGTATAAATATATACATATCTATAAATATACCTATAAATATATAAATATATACATCTGCATATCTGCATAGGCATATAGATACTATTTCCGTACAATTAGAATGTACTGCACACATTTTTCAGTCCCTTCTGTTTCCTACTCAGTCATCTATTGTGAGCATTCTATCCAATATTTTCTTTAAACGTTATTTCAGAATCAGTCTTAAATTCTTCTCATTTGCTATTATTTGAAAGGGGTGAAAAATGAAATTTCCTATTTTTCAATTCTTCCTAAGCAATTTCAGGGAGTGGAATGATGATCTGAATGGGGGGGGGCGGGGGGAAACACCTCATTATGGTTGTGTAAATTTCACTGAGTGATCGGAACAAACATCAAACTTCAACGTGGACAAGTTCAAAGAAGAAAACAGTAATCATGCTAATATAAAATGCTAATATAAATAGATAAAGGAATTATCAGTTGTCATGTAGAAAAGGAACGTTGGAATTATTTTTAATAACTCTCAGAACATATCAGCCCAAGGTGCTTCTGTAGCTCAAAAAAAGAAAAAGCTAACAAAATCTTGGCATTATTGAGAAAGGATCTGAAAATGAATAAAAGCATTCCTATGCTACTTCTATAAAACTATTGTGCATCTGCACTCAGAAGTCTGGGCTGCTTCACCTTAATACAACTGTAAAGAGGAAACAGAGTCCAAATAAAAGAAACCAAAACAATAAAGAGGCTGGAATCACATTCATATGAGAACAAACCAAAGGATTAGAAATTTTCAATGGGAAAGAGGAAGGCTAAGAAGACAGCCCAAAGTCTAAGATACAAGGGAAGCTGTGAAAAGTTAAATATCTATCTTTTCATCAAATCTCAGAATACTAGAACTGAGGAATACCCTCCAAATGAGAAAGATGAAAGATCAAAATAAATACCAACTTCAATAGAGAATGGCATTAGGCATGACAAAAGATTTGTATTGGCCAAATATGCAAATAAGTGCAAGATCTTAGATTAAATCCTATATTGAAGGAAAGTTGGCAATGTCTGGAATTCAGCATTGGCCTTGTGAGACAGCCCCACAGAAAGGACCTACCATGCTCTTACATAAAACCAGAGCTAGGCAGGGGGTGCAAGGTTTGCTTTTCTAGGACACCTCTTATGTTTTTAGGCATATGCATTCTTTGTGCAAAGACATTTCTCACCAACTCACCACACTGGAACAGTGCCTTGCATATTATATTTTTCCAATAGATTTCCTAATGACCGGTGATAATAATATATAACTTGCATGTGGAACATGCTATAATGTTGACTGGTGAATAGGCATCCTACCATCTTTGGTGAGACACACAATAGGTCATTTTTAGGAACCTTAATTTGCCATTTGCCATTTGCCATAGCATAGGGCTCAAAAAAATTTGAGCAGGTCCCACAACTTTAACGAAATAATTACTGCCTTTGAAACAACGTTATCATCTTTCAAGAAAATATCCCTTACCATTTGGTTAGTCAATTTTTAAAGTCCTATCACTGGTCTTGCATGAGCCTTCAGATTTGAGAAGGATTCAAGTTCCAAGGAGAATGAGAACATCAACGAATAGAACAGTCAAACTTTCTACTCACAAGTGTAAATATTTAATAATCCTTAGCAATCCCATTTCCTTTGTGGTTATGGAATACACAATATCTGCCTGATTTTAAAAGAGGAAAAAAAATCTGTTCTAACAAACTCTTAATGCAACTGACAAGGGAGAGTGCGTATGGAGACCAAAATAAATACAGCATTTACAAGTGAAAAAGTTAATAACAGGTTTATAGGCAATCAAGATAAAAACATCTGAAAATATGGAATAACTCTTATTTAACAATATATACAAATATCAGCTCTATACTACTGCTTTTACAGTCTCCTGAAAAATACAAGTTCTGAGAAAATTTCTGATGTTCTGCGATACAGAAGTATCCATACACCAGAATACAATACATTTTTCTAGGAAAGTAAATACATTAATTTTGAGGGTGAAATAATCACTGATTTTATTTTTAATATCTAATATTATCCAACAAATAACAGCATGTAAATACAAAACAAAGAGACTTTTCATTCTAGTTTTAAATCTAAAGCTCTTAAAATCTTCAAACATCATGTCTTAAACAGTTTCTCTCAGGCTTCTGAATATAAAGAATATACCTTTTCTTATTTTCATGAGCACTTTGGCACTCTCCTATTTTTAATAATTCCCTGTGCAGCTGTAATCGTTCCATTTCTATAATTCTCAAGAGATCATCACGTGACTGTAACTCACTTTTCACTTCCGAGAGTCCTGCTTCCATGGCCTAAATAAAAACATCAAAAAAAATGTTCAATGTTCATATCTGGATACCATGATGTATAGTATATCTAAAAATATTTAACATCTATGAACCAGCTTAATTTCAAATAAACTGGTATTTAGTCCTTTTTTAGTCATTTGCTGGCTCTGTCTTACAGAATTTCATTCCTTCGTTCATTTATTCAACAAATATTTGCTGTGCCCTTATTATGTGCTCAACACTGAGGATACCAAGACTGTTCTCAGTGAGCTCACAGTCTAGTGATAAAGAAAAGACAAAGAATAATCAAATAATCACACAAATATGGTCACATTGTATGTAAATTTGAGAGAAGCATAAAAGTAGGAATAAATGATTAATGTGTAAAATTCGGATTAATGCAAATAATTACCAACTTAAACAAGACAATAACCAACAGAGTGAGTTGTAAACCATGGTCTATGGTTCCCCTATTGCCCAGTATAGTCCTACTTTATCTGGCAACTAGAGACACCAGCAATCCTGTGAGCCCACTGTCTTATTTTGTTGACAAGAGGCTTGAGCAAATTTAAAACCTGTTGGGAAGGGTCCAATCAGAAGAGAGGAGGATTAACAGTAATGGTGTGGGTTCTTGAGAAGTAGGTAGGGTAGGTCCCAAAGCACCAGGGGAAGAGTTGTGTCAAGCAAAAGGAAAGAAGGCAGGAAAATGGAATGCAGACCAGCATATGCATCTGGATATGGAGAGAGAAGACAGTGGCTCTCTGTTGGCTTCTATTTCCCTTGGGAGGTAAAAAAGGCAATGTCACTGGAAGGAGAAGGGGAGGTGGGGGCATGGGAGTGATTTTTAAGAGTGGAGAAGGTTTGAAATGGCCTGCAATGGGAATGGGAGAATTAGCTGGGTGGAGCCACAGAGTGGGATTCCTGCCATGTTGCGTATTCATTTGAGATCTGTGACCCTGGCCTGTTGAGAGTGATTTTCTCCAGCAGTACTTGGCTGTTCTCTGGGGGCGAGGAATGGCAGAGTGCTTCCATATCACTGGATTTCTTTTACTTGCTTCTACAGAGAAACTATTATTTATTAAGTGTACCTGACCTAGGTCATCAAGTCCATCGCCACTTTAGTAGATGAGGAAATTGAGGGCCATACTTGGTCCAAAGTTACATAGCTTACAAGCGGCAGATTTTGGAAAAGAAAAATCCAGGTCTTTTGTCTACTAGTCCAGTTGGAACATTCAAGATGCAAAAATAATTCGTTTCAAGCAAAATAAGTGACATAGACCTGTAGCTTGCTGGTAAAGACAGGGTTGGGTATTATGAGGGCAGGAGGTTCCTCTGCTAATAAAGGCTGCAGAGAACACTACAGATATTTTTAAAAAATCATTTATTAATAATTTTTTGTATATATCATTAATAGATTTATTTGAATATAATCCACATCCCATAAAATTCACCCATTTAAAATGTACAATTCAGTGGGTTTTAGTATATTCACAAAGCTGGGTAAGCATCACCGCTAATTCCAGAACATTTTCATCACAACCAAAATAAACCCAATACCCTTTAGTAGTCACTTTCTATTTTTGCTCCCCATCACCCCTGGCAACCGCTATGGTATGTTCTGTCTCTATGGAATTACCTTTTCTGGACATTTCACACAAATGGGGTTATACAATACGTGGCCTTTGTGACTGGCTTCTCTCACTCAGCATAATGCTTTTATGGTTTATCCATGTTATGGCATGTATCAGTATTTCATTCCTTTTTGTTGATAAATAATATTTAATTGCACGAATATACTGCATTTTGTTTATTAATTCACCAGTTGATAGACATTTGATATTTCTTCTTTTTGGCTATTATGAATAATATGCTATAAAATTTCATGTACAAGCTTTTGTGTGGACATATGTTTTCTTATTCATTCTTACCCCCAAATTCACAGAGCCTAGAAATATCATTACACAGGCAGCATAGGATATATGAGTTCCCAGCTAAACTTTTTTTTTTAACCTAAGCCTTAAATTTGTATTATTTTCTGGGAGACCTTGAGACCCGGGTTCAGTGAAAGACCTAATTGCAATACTTTGGCCCCAGAAGTTCCTGGCTGACCTGGAAATAAGAGTAAAAATGTATTCAAATGGATGCTTTAATAAACTTGTTTGCATAAAGTCACTGTTTCAAACAGTGTGGATTTTTCAGATGAGGCTAAAATTTCAAAAAGGAACAAACAAAAGAAATGTGAAACAATAGATTAGCAAGTAGAAAAACAAATTAACTTGACGTGAATGTCATCCATGACTTTGCCCAATTGAAGTAGGCACCATCTGTGCTCCCTGTCTTGCAAATTTGCCTCCGGAGCAATCTAACTTGGAGCTGTGGGTAGACAGCTCGGTCTTCCTTCACTTGGGGCAGGGGAGCATAAAAGGGCTGTAACTCCAGGCCAATGAAATGCAAAGTCACCATGGGCTGGAGTTAGCTAAAAGTCTGTAAAATGTTTACTCTAATTAGAAAATAATACCTAGAAGAGTGATATTTGAAGATACTCCCTAACCCCCCTAGGGAAAGGGCTCCCTATCCCTAAGGAAAAAAAAAACTTTGTGATCTCGCTACACAGGTGAGAGAATTTATGTCAAAATTGAAACTCTTCATAATACAAATCAATAATAATGATTTGACACATTTTTCTAACATGAATGAATATGCAAAAGATTTTAATTATAATTGACAGCATTATGTAAATTGACTAGGAAAGTACAAGAAAAGAGGTTTTGTTGATATTGGTAAATTGAGAGTTGTTCTTTGATTTATGCAATATCCCTTTGAATTCAACATTAATAATACCAAGTTGACACAAAATTAGTGAATTTATTTAACTTAGATGTGGTTGGCATGCTTTTGCATAAAAGTCAAATTATTTATTTGTCAATGTGTATGCAAATAATTAGGAAAATGATTCTTTGGTACTTGATTCACATACTAGAACACTCTCAAGTTTGTTTGGAACAGCTGAGGTGTGTAAATCTGCTTTTTTAAAAAGTAAACTCAATCCTCCACGTAAGGCTCAAGCTAATGACCTCAAGATCAAGAGTCACATGCTCTACCGACTGAGGCAGCCAGGTGCCCCTGTAAATCTACTTTTTTAATTGTAAATTTTATGAAATCTAAACACAGATCAAGTATTTCCAGTGACTACTTGGCTTCCAAGTTGAGATATGTTGTAAGTGTAAAATACACACCGGATTTTGAAGACTTAGTATGAAAAGAAATGTAAAATATCTCATTAGCTCAATAATTTTACACTGATTATATGTTGCAATGATAATGCTTTGAATATATGTTGAATGAATATAAATGAATTATTATTATGTTTTAATTTCACCCATTTCTTATGACTTCTTTTAATGTGGTTACTAGAAAAACTTAAATTCTATTTGTGGCTTGCATTCTATTTCCACTGGCCATTGCTGCTCTAGTCCCATAATGACACACTGACAAATAAAAAAAGGTCAATTTTTTTGGCACAGATATTAGAAAAATGCAGGACAATTTCTTTTTGTCATTAACCTCCAATAGGAAATGTTGTTCATTTTTAAAATGTGAGTGTAGTACAGCCTAGTAAATAATTCTATGCAACGGAATTAGTATGTATACTGACACATTTCAAAGTTGTGGCAAGACAAGTGAGAAAAAAATTCAGATGCATCTGGCATTAAAATATGCTGTAAACTAAACAGAATTTTATATACAATAAGTGACAATAATTCAAACTGAAATGGTTGCCTTTTTAAATTCATGTGCAAGATGTGGAGCATTGTCATATGACAGTTTTGCAAAAAGAGAAGAGAAACTTCATTCTAAATATATGCATTGGTTAAGTGATTAGTTACCTCCAATTATTCCCATTTGGTAAAATATAAATTTTGCAAAACAAGTTTAAGGCCCATCTGTTTAGTTAGAACTTTGCCGAATGGTCTGAGAGAAGCAGTGATTTTTAAACCTTCAAATCAGCTACCAAATAGTAATTAATTGATCTCCTCTTATTTAGTGTTGCTTTAAAGAGAATGAAACACAGGTCAAATTTGGAAATAAAACAGGGAAAAATCTAAATAAAAGCATTATTTTCAGCATTTTTCCCCCAAATGCATCAAAAATAAGTAGTGTTTTTTTGGGAGTAGAAAGCTTATGTTAGCTATCTTGAAGTTTTTGAAACAAACTACTTCTCAAAGATCTTTTCATTAAAGCTGTAACATATTTTTTGTGTAAAAAATATTCCAGGATAATTCGGTTAGTTTTTTTTTTATGTTTTATGGGTTTTTTTATGTTTATGTTTTTTATGTTTTATGTACGCATATACAAGACATATTATATATTACAAAACAACTTGATTACTTAAATACAATTTGATACATTTTAATACATTCTTGTTTGTTCTCATTTCGTTATTTATTTAAATTTTATTTTTTCCCCTATATATATTTTTTATTTTTATTTTTTTAATTTACATCCAAATTAGTTAGCAAATAGCGCGACAATAATTTCAGGAGTAGATTCCTTAAAGCCTCTTACCCATTAAGCCCATCCCCTCTCCTACAACCCCTCCAGTAACCCTCTGTTTGTTCTCCATATTTAAGTCTCATGTTTTGTCCCCCTCCCTGTTTTTATGTTATTTTTGCTTCCCTTCCCTTATGTTCATCTGTTCTGTGTCTTAAAAGTCCTCATATGAGTGAAGTCATATATTTGTCTTTCTCTGACTAATTTCGCTTAATGTAATACCCTCTAGTTCCATCCACGTAGTTGCAAATGGCAAGATTTCATTCTTTTTGATTGCCAAGTAGTTTTTTTTTTTAATAAATGTGGTTCTTGTATAAAATATAAAATGGAGATTATTAGTTTAAATTTAATAATGATCCTAGATCCAAGGATAATTAAATCTTTTTTTTTTTTTTTTTGTGAACCAAAATCTGTAAAAATAATTTTGGCAAATTCTCTCATAGCAGTTGGTAAATAAATAAATATCATATTAAAATAAAAGAATTAATCCCATGTACAATGTGGCAGGATGGGGGAATGAGGAGTTTCCCCAAGACTAAAAAATAACCCCTGGGAGTTTAAGTGGCAGAAGATCAGAAGTGGAAGTCTGCCCAGACAGTGACCTCCAAAGTATATCTTAGCATGAGAAAGGAACAAAGTGGGACTACAATGGGCCAGCTGACTTGGGAGAATTGGTAGAAAAGGCTGAATGCTTGTAGGTGGTAGATAAAACCATAGAATGTGTCAAGTAACTGGGATATCCATGAATAAGAAATATACATTTAGTAAAGAAATTGGTAATGACCAATTTATGAATGCTGGATAACCTTAGTGATGCAGAAGAGCAAAAGAGAGAAAGAAAGAAAGAAAGAAAGAAAGAAAGAAAGAAAGAAAGAAAGAAAGAAAGAAAGAAAGAAAGAAGGAAGGAAGGAAGGAAGGAAGGAAGGAAAGAAAGAGAACGAAAGACAAGATTGTTGGGTTAAGAAGAAAATTAATTCTTGGAAAAATCAGCAATCCCATCTGCCAATGTGGAGGTTACCTAAAAAACAAAACAAAACAAAACAAAACAAAACAAAACAAAACAAAACAAAACAAAACAAAACTCCAGGCTACTCTTTGGTAAATGATTATGGTAAAGTGAACAGTGATAGATCACAGGGAGGGCCTCCATGCCTCTTATTGGAGTAATTAGATTGTTGAAACCTTACTAATTTCCTGGGTCTCCAACCCAGGATTCCTGCAAGTCAAAGGGGCACAGGGTCAGAGAGAGTAGTGGGAACACAGGGTGGCGTGAGGCTAAAGGGCCATGAGTGTTAGTTAGGCATAGAGGTCTGTAAGTGAGCACTGTTATACTGTACTGGTAATGCATTATTATTATACTGCGGCAGAACCAAAGTTCATTCTGGTGGGGTAGGGTATTTAAGGGATTACTGAATTTACTCATCAAGTGAGAATTACTTAGAGGAAATATGAATTGAAGTTACACATGTAATAGAAAATTATGTAATCCACACACCTGTTGACTCATCATTTATACAACTCGTGGGCAAGATCAATTGAGAAATAAATAATCACCTGGCACTGTCTTTGGTACATTTTCAGTTCTTGCAAAAGCTTCTGATTTTCATCCTGTAACTTATTCCTGCTTAATGCTATTTCACTCACAGCTGATTTTAGTTTTTCAATAATGAACTCATCTCTTTCACTGGCTTCACAACTGTGATCCGGTTCGCATATCAACTGAGGAACTTCTGAGCTGCCGTCTTCTATGCACTGTTTTTTACCATTTAGTTGAGTTTGGTAACTTTGTGCCTGTTTCTGAGAAAGCGAAGACTGTGTAGATTAAATGGAGAATATCATATTTAAGCTTACATGAATAAAATTCAAGAATGATAGAAAATATTTAGGAAAAATCTTTAAATATGTTTATAATAAAGTTTCACTCTTTGTAATTCAGTCTTGGGTTTTTTCTAAAACTTCAGTTTTGGATGACATAAAGAGAAAATACATTTGTATAACCTCAGATCCAAGATGCAGAGTAGGGTAGGAAGCCTGGGGTAGGGAAGTCTTACTACGCAAGAAAGAATATTTACAAGAGGAAAATTGTGGATGTCATTATACAGTAGTTGAAAGTATCTATATGATGAAAAATAAACAATTAAACAAAAGCAGTTGGATTGTAGGAAAAAGCAGTCAACACAAGTAACAAGCGTTAATAACTCTTAAGGTACAGAAACTTCTATACATCGATATGAAAAAGCGAAATAACACAAAAGGAAAATTGGCAAAGTTTGTAAATAGGCAATATGCAGAAAAGGAAATGAAAAAGGCTCAGAAGGATATGAAGAGGTGCTCAACCTTGTAAGTAGTCAGAGAAATGCAAAACAAATCAAGCCAATACTACTATCAGTCCGAGTTGGGAAAAAACAAAAAGACTGCTAACATTCCATGTTGGTGAAAGTATGGGTACTCCCATAGACTGCTCATGAATTGTACATTACTATAATCTTTTGGGAGGTAATATGCTAGTATTCATTTAAAAATCTGAATGAACATAATACTCTGTGGCTCAAGAATAATTTCTAGGATTTTTAATCTAACAAAAGAAAAGTACTAGCATTTAAAGATGTCTATCAGAGGATGTTTGTTATAATATTATAATAGCAAAAAACTAGAAACAACCTGAATGTTCATCAGTAAGGAGATGATTGAAAGAATTATGGTATATCTACTATATACTATGATATATATATGGTAATGTAAACCATATACTATCAAATATTATGCAGAACTAAGTAATGACTTGAGAGAGTATCCATACGGAAAGATAATTATTATTAAGTAAAACCACAAAATTTTAAAAAGGAAAAATATATAATTTCTCCCAAATCCACATTTTACATGTTTGTACAAACAAAAGAAAAAGTATGGAAAGAAAAACACCTATTAAGTGTTTGTATTAAACGGATAAGAACGGGGTAGAAGATGAAGCTATTAATTTTACATTATTTTGTATTGTTAAACTCAGAGAACATAATAAACATATAATTCAAGTAACTTAAAGAATGAAAAATAAGAAACAAAACCCAAATCAAACAAAAACCATAGTTTCTCACTGGCTTTGATAAAAAATTCCAAATTCCTTAGATGAGACTTTAAGGCTTATTATAACCTGCATCCAACTCACCAGCCTTACCATCTCCTACCTTCCCCACCTTCCATACAGACTCCCAACCAGTTGGCTCATTTTCTGTACCCAGAATTTGCCTTTTGCTCTCTTGCTTCGGTGATTTTGCTGTTATTTCCACCACCCCAAACATATTCTCAAAATACTGTACATCTTCTTCAAGGTCCAGCCCCAGTCTAACCCCTGCTGTAGGATATTTGCTCACTATCTCAGCCCCAATATCCCCCTTTCTCCTCTGAACTCTAAAAGGGTTTCCCATTCACTTGCTGTAAATATGTATGTGTGTTCTACCTCTAAGTTGTAAGATTCTTGAGGTCAGAGACCAAGCAATCTCAGACTTTCTAAGCGACTTGCCCATAGACATGCAAAAACATATGTTATTTAATGACATGATGACAATGGACACTTTAAAAAGTACCATCCTTTGAGACACGTGGACTAAATTCACCATTAAAAATGTTCATGCACTTGTGACTTTACCCAGTATTAGACCTGTTCTGGTTATTTTCCTGTGGTTGGCATTTCTCTCTGTAGTAAGATTATGAAGATAGCAATAGTTAACCTCTAATTTTTTTCTAAGTTAGAGGATAGTATTAGATAATGTACCTGAAATTGATTACACTTCTCAGATAATAATTTTTGTTGAGCATCTAAAGAAACCAGATGAGTCTGATACAGTATCTCTTGCTTGTCCCATTCTCTTGACTTTGCTCTAAATTCCTTTTAAAAAAGTGGAGGTACAAACATAAATTGAGGAGAATTATTCACTTAAAAGCACAATGAGCAAGGCTTCTTTCATTTGTACATTTTCATTCTAAAAAACTATACCCATTCTTTTTCCCCATTAGGAAAACAAAGAAACAAAAAAGTATTAAATCACTCATCTTGGATTTATTACTAGACATAGCTTCTAATTCTTGTCACCAAACCTGTATCCTCGGTTTTGGTTGGTTGTTTGTTTTTATGGGGTGGGGCTTAGACTGATTTAGTGACTTTGTCAAAATGTGGGCAAGGTTGACTTACACTGTTCTTACCTTTCAGATATGCTAATATTCAGCATTACCCACCCAACAACCTCAATCTTGAAAATAAGTATTTCCCAGCATGCTTTAAGAGGAGGCAGGAGCATTAATCTTAGTTCTTTACAAGTTCTACAACAGGTAGAAATGAGCTCAAGAATAAGGCCAAATAAGCTAGAAATATGTGTCACAGACATATCAGCATGTGCTCATAACAGTCCTGGCTTTCTTGATCTTCTAGATGTATTGGTTTCAAGACTAGCAAGCTGGCACGATATATCCAGTAGTTATGGGACCACAGAGAGACCTAGAGAGCTTTATGAGGATTTTTGTAGAGATTGGAGGTGTCCTACCAGGTTCCAGAGGGTCTGTAGAACTTGCCTAAACCTCCAGAGTAAGTTCTCCATGCTGAAAAAACTTTTCTGGGTCTTCAAGGTTGCGAGTAAGTCAAGATCATTAAAATTAGAGTTTCTAGGGGAAGCTACATTATTATATATGTGTTTTTAATCCTTTACTAAATACTGGAAGATGGAACTAACATTTCGTTAGTGATTGTTATATGTCAGGGACTCTACAAACCTTCACTTGTAAGATGACTTTAGCTTTTTAGTATGAAAATTTTCATACTTGCATAAAAGTAAAGATTAAAAAAAAACTCCCATGCACCCTTCACCCAGTTTGACTACCATCAACCTGACCATCTTTATTTTGCCTCTCTCTCTCCACACTTTTTTGTTGAGTATTTTAAGCCAACTTCCAGACCTCATGTATTTTCACCCCTAAAT
This sequence comes from Acinonyx jubatus, assembly GCF_027475565.1. NCBI lineage: Eukaryota > Metazoa > Chordata > Mammalia > Carnivora > Felidae > Acinonyx > Acinonyx jubatus. The sequence goes on along the minus strand of NC_069390.1, from coordinate 73,749,631 downwards.
GCTTCAGTGTGCATTTAAATACACACACACACACACACACACACACACACACATATGTATACGTGTGTGTGTGTGTGTGTGTGTGTGTGTGTGTTTCTCCCATAACCATAATGTCACCTATAAGGTATTTTTAACCCTATTTATTGGTGAAAAAAATGAAATCCCTGTGAGGCTAACAACTTGCCTAAAGGTCACAGGGCAAATAAATGCCAGTGCCAACTGAGCTAACCTGAGGAAGACATGAAACTAGCTTGACACAACATGCTCATTTCTTCAAGTTTTTGCTCAAGTAGTATATTCATGGAACATGAATGTTCACAATTTAACACAAAGGATATGGCTTTGGGAATCAATCAGTCAAGAAGTCAAGAAGTGTTTTAAACTGTCATATTCTTCCACAACAACATGCTATTTCTCTTACTAGACCAGTGAATAATATTTGTCCCAAAGGAAAAACATGCTTGGATGTAGACTAAAACTGGAACAGTCCATCTCTTACATATTAATTTTTCATACGACTCCAAGTAAAAACAGGTACATGAAATGTTTCCATAATTACACAGATTAAACTACCTACAGAGTACAAACATATCAGGTCATATTTTGCTACTAATTTCATCTATAAATTCATGAAATATATTTTATGTAAAAATTTAGTTCCCTAAATGTAAAAGTGTTCACACAAAGTACTTCATATTAATTTCAGGCTTTTTTTTTTGTATGAACAATTTATATGAATGTGGTTCTCCCATAAAATCCCATAAAAAGTCAACCAGAAGGCTAACCAGTGACTTGATCTCTGCATTTTTAGGGAAAGCATATATATTACAGGGCACATCTTTGGGCATCTTTTATGAAACCAGGATCTTTCTGAAGACAGTCTGGTCACACCACCGTCAGCAGGTGGTTACACATGGCGCAACTTCCTGTAGAATCAATTTTACATCATGATGGTAGTAATTTTGTTCTTAAAAAAAAAACCCGGTACATTATTCAGCAGAATGTAAAATCTACAGTAATTTAAAAGCTAAAACGCAAGCCTTCCAGCAAAGTTGTTGCAATAGGCTGGTTTTAGGGCTGTGATTTTAGATTTTTTTTTCTTTTAAAGACATTTTGAAGGGAAAGTTTGAGAAGGATTGTTAATTGCAGAATAAAATGATGCAAATGAAAAGGACAATGATAATTAGACAAAGAGGAAGGAGATAAGAAGCATTAGACCAGGGAAAGGGGCAAAGCTGGGCTCAAATATGGGGAGTAAGAGAAAGGAACAGATCAAAGATTCTTGGGTATTCACCTGGGTGACTGGGGGGTACCAACCATTATCTACCAGTGAAGTGGAAGAAAGGGAGATCATTGGCTGGAGATCAGGGTGGTGGTGCTGGGGTTTAGGGCTTGAGAATAAAGGAAGAAACAGAGTGGGCTAACTTGATAAGGGTCAACTTGAGGCCAATTAACACACAATAATGGAGGAGCACTGGGAACTAGGCTAAGGTTAGAGAAGAGGAATTTATGGTAGAACCTGTCTGTTACATGACCTCTAGCAGAAACCCTCAAGAGCATTAGGGAAGAAAAATAGCTGGTTTGTTTTTTTCCAAAGTTGGGAAGTTAAGGGGATAAAAATAAGTGCATTCATGACACAGTAAGCCATTTTAGGGACGGAGGGCTATTTTGGAGTGGCGCCACCTCTTTTAAGAAAAATACCCCTGAAGCTTCGAGCACTGTTCTGAAAACTGTTAGGAGGCTTCATTGGGATTTAAGTACCTAATAGTTAAATAGCCATTAAAAGATTTATTAGCTATTCCATTTAACTGACCCCAGGGATGTCCTTCAATTTCACTCAACATCTGCAGTTTCTTTGAACTCTTTTTTTTTTTTTTTTTTTGGCTCTCCAAAAATGCTGATCTGTATAAAAGATGCATAAATCAAAGTGATGTTTTAATTCGCTAAGTGCCTAGAGGGAAGGTGCGCTAAGAAAATATATTCAATGAGAAGCTGATTTGTAATGGTGTTTGTTACCACGGCCGTACATGCCATTGTGTACACCAGAGACAAACAGCCCACAACAACAGCAATCAATCCTTCCGATGCGTGAGGAAACTAAGGAAATACATACAGCTCACCTCTAATTTCTGGTTCAGATTGCTCAGTTCAAAGGGTATTTCTTCTCTGGGGTGCAGTAATTCTTTTCTCCGAACTTTACTTTGTTTCATCTGGTGTAGTCTCAGTTTCTCAAAGCTATTCGTCAGTTTGGAAAACTGTATATAATAGAAAATGCTCACGTTTTACCATTACTGGTGCTTCTAACTTGATTTCACTGGAGTTCTTTCTTGGGCATGTCTTTGAAAATTTAAGTCATGATTAGAAAATGCGGTAATGCTTGAATGTTCTGATTAGTGAAGACAGAACCAGTTATTAAAACTAATTATTGAAACTGAACACAATTCAGTTTTCATGTAAATCTGGGACCTGATGAACTGCACAGTTAAATGATTCACTTCATAAATGTTTTATTTAGTTCTGTTTTAATTTGTGTAGTAAAGCTCACAAATTTTAAAAACCAAGTTTTTTCTTTTACTTAGTGCCATCTTGTGTTGACAATTTTAATTTCAGTAACCCCATGTATAAGATAACAAGTGTATACTTTATTAAAGAAAATTGAATACTTAATTTAAAAGATACAAACAGCACAAACTACTTATCGATGACAGTTTATATAAATTTAAGTATCAAATTGATATCATCTTTTTCGTACCAATAAGGAAGAAAAACTTAGACTCTGTACTATTTTTTCTGTTTCTTGTTATACCTTCAAATAATAGATTAAAAGCAGCATGGTCCATAAAGTGAAGAAATTTCTATATAACTGTTTATAAGAGTTTTTTGGTTTTGCTTTAAATTTTGAAACAATTAAAGATTCACAGGAAGTTGCAAAGATTTTGAAGAGAGGTTCTGGGTTCTTCCAATATCGACATCTTGTTGAACTATGGTACAATAGTAAACCCAGGAAACTGACATTGGTACAATATATGTGTATAGTTTTAAGCCATCTTATCACACGGGTAGATTTGTGTGACCACAACTTTGATCGAGATACAGAACCATTCCATCAGCACAAAGACCTTCCTGCCTTTTCAGTGGCGCTCGTCTTCCCACTCTTAACCCTTTGGCAAGCACTAATTTGTTTCTATCTCTAGAATTTTGTCATTTGAGAATATTATAAAATGGAATCAAACAGTATATGACTTTTTGAGATTGGCTTTTTTCAGTCAGCATAATGCCTTGGAGATACACGTGTGTATCAATAATTCATGCCTTTTTATTGCTCAGTGTTATTCCATGCTATGGATGGAACTAGCATTTGCTGGACCATTTACATATTGAGACATTTTGGATGTTTCCAGTTGTGGGATGTCACAAATAAAGCTAGGAACAATTGTGTCTACTTTATCTGATATTAATATAGTCACATTTGCTTTCTTTTTCTTTCTCACATAATTTTTTAAATTGAGATATCATCCACCTACCATAAAGTTCACCCTTTAAAATATAAAATTAATTGGTTTTTAGTATATTTACAAAGTTGTACAACCATCATATTACTAATGTAATTAGTACCTCAAAAAGAAACCCCATAATATTAGAATGATTACACATTTCCTCCTGTCCCCAGGCCCTGGAAACTACTAACCTACTTTCTGTTTCTTTATATTTGCCTATTCTGATCATTGCATATTAATGGAATCACACGTTATGTGGCCTTTTGTGCCTGGCTTCTTTCCCTTAGCATAATGCTTTCAAGGTTCATCAAGGTTGTAACATGGACCAATACTTCATTTATTTTATGGCTGAATAGTATTCCATTGCATGGATATGCCACATTTCACTTATCCATTCATCTACTGAAGGACATTTAGGTTCTTTCTACTTTTTGTATATTACAAAGAATGCTGCTGTGAACATTTGGGTACAAGTTTTTGTGTGCATATATATATTTATTTCTCTTGGGTATACAACCAGGAGTAGAACTGCTGGATCATATGGAAACTCTGGGTTTAATTTTTTAAGGCACTGCCAAACTGTTTTTCCAAAGTGACTGTGCCATTTTCCATTACGACTGGCAATGTATGGGGTTCTAATTTCTCCATATCCTTGCTGACATTTGTTATTGTCCCTCTTTTTGATTATAGCTATTCTCGTCAGTGCAAATAGGTATCTCATGAGTTGATCTGCATTTCCTTAATGACTCATGATATTGAGCATTTTTTCATGTGATTATTGGCACTTGTATACCTTCTTTGGAAAGATGTCTATTCATCAATAGACATATCTTTGCCCATTTTAAAATCATGTCATTTACTTTTTATTATTGACTAGTATGAGTTATTTTTTAGTTCTGGATACTAGTCCCTTATCAGATATATGATTTGTAAATATTTTCTTCCACTTTGTGAGTCATCTTTTCACTTTCTTGAAGGCATCCTTTGAAGGACAAAGGTTTTTTTAATTTTGGTGAAGTCAAATTCATCTAACTTTTCTTGTACTCTTGGTGCCAAATCTAAGAAACCATTGCCTAATCCAAAGTCATGAAGATCTACTCCTATTTTTTTTCTAAGAGTTTTATTGATTTAGTTTTTACATTTAGGTCTTTGATCCATTTTGAGCTAATTTTTGTCTATATCTAGGTCTTACTTAGTTCTTTTACATGTGGGTATTCAGTTGTCCCTTTACTGTTTGTTGAAGAGACTATTCTTTCTCCACTGAATTATCTTGGCACTGTTTCTGCTTTCTTTTGATTAATATTTGCATGGTATTTTTTTCTACCATTTTACTTTCAACTGACCTACATAGGTATATCTGAAGTCAGTTTCTGGAGCAGGACATATAGTTGGGTTATACTTTCTTAATTTACTCTGTCAATCTCCATCTTCTAACTGATGTATTTAGGCAATTTCCATTTAATGTAATTATGATCTATCAGAGCTTAAGCCTTACTTTTTTGTTGTTGGTGGTTTTTTTCCTTCTGTTTTCCAGTTTTTTGGTCTCTCTATTTTAGCCTTTCTGTCTTCTTCAGGGTTATCTGAGAATTACTTAGAATTCCATTTTGGTTTATCTATAGTGTTTTTGAATGCATCTGTTGAATAGTTTTCTCAGTTGTTGCTCTAGGTATTATATTTACATAACTCACTACAGTCTACTGGCGTCAACATTTTACCAGCCCAAATGAAATGCAGAAGTCTTACTTTTCTTTATGTCCCTTTGACCTGACCCATTTAGAGCATTATTCTCTTAAGTATTTCCTCAACATACATTAAGAACCACATTAGACACTGTTATAATTTTGGCTTTAGCTGCCAAACAATTTAGAAAACTCAAGAGAAGAAAAGCAGTATGTTTACCCATTTCTTAATTCTTCCCATTGGTTTTTCTTCTTTCCTAATATCTCAAGATGCTTTCCTCATCATTTCCTTACTGCTAAATGAACTTTCTTTCGCCATTCTTTGGAGGTACGTTTACTGTGACAAATTCTCATAGCTGTCCTTCATTCAAGAAGGACTTGATTTTCCTTTCATTCCTAAGGATATTTTCTCTGGACATAGAAAATTCTGGGTTGACATTTATGTTGCTTCAGCAACTGAAAAATATTCCACCTTCCTCTGGCCTCCATAGTTTCTGATGAGAAGTCTGTTATCTGACTTGATTCGTCCCTGTAGGTAAGGTGTTATTTCTCTCTTGCTGCTTCCGAGATTTTTTTCTTTGTCTTTTAGTTTTCAGAACTTTGCCTATGATGTGTCTTGGTGTAGATTTCTTTGTGTTCATCCTGTTTGAGTTTCATCCAGATTCTTGAATCTGTAGGTTTACATATTTTGCCAAGTTTTCAGCCATTACTTCTTTGAATACTTTTTCAATCCTGCCCTCTTCTCCTTCTGGGACTCTGATGGCACAAATTTCCAATCTTTTGTTATAGTACTACATGTCCCTAAGTTTCTTTTTTTTTTAGTCTATTTTCTCTCTGTTTTTCAGATCCAGTAATTTCTATTTTGCTATCTTCAAGTGCACTGACTATTTCCTCCATCCTCTCCATTCTACTTTTGAGCCCATCCATTGACATTTTTTAGTTTGGTTATTGTATTTTTCAGAGACAAAATTTCTAACTGGTTATTCTTTACAGTTTTTCTTTGCTAAAACTTTCATTTGTTTCAAGTATGTTTGTAATTGCCCTCTGATGAACTTTTATAACGGCTTCTTTAAAATCCTTGTCAGATAATTCTAACATCTGTATTAACTCAGTGTTGGCTTCTCTTGGTTGTCTTTTTTCATTCAAGTTGAGATCTTTTTGGTTCTAGGTGTGATGAGTGATTTTTTTTTTTATTGAAACTTGGACATTTTGGGTATTGTGTTATGAGACACTAGATGTTCTTTAGGGACTGTATTTCAGCCATCCTTTTCTGACGGCATTCTGGCAGGGAAAGTGGGACACTGCCTCGTCACTGCCTTGGGTGGTGGGAGTCTAGATCTTGGCCTCAGCTGGTAACCTGAGGGAGGCATTCCTTACCACTGCGGAGTGAGAGTGGGAGTTGAGGATCCCCACTAGTCTTCACTGTACCACCCTGACTAGAGGGGCACAGGTGCCTTGTTACTGCTTCTCACATGGCCTTCACTGAAACTGTAGTGAGGGTGAGCAGCCTCATTACCACTGAGAGGCAGTGAATATCCTGACTCCTAATTAGGCTTTCCTTCATATCCCCAGGGGGGAGTTCCTCATCACCATCAAATGGGCATACTAGTCCAGACTCTCCACATGGCCTCCACTAACACCATGGGTTGGGGAGGGCCTTGTTAACACCTAGTGGTGACAAAAGTCCTGGCTCTCCACTCAAGTCTTCTCTAACACCACCCAGGCTGGGGAGCCGGGGATACCTCCTTAAAGGCTGGTGAGGGTAGAATCCAAGGCTGTCTACTCAGTCTGTGCTAGTGGGGTGGTTTGGAGCTGAAGTCTTTTTCTGTGGTGTTGGGCTGGAGTAGAGCAGTTATTTTCTAAAAGTGTGTAATCTTGGTAGGCTGCCTTTCCCAGGTCTGCTGTAGAGAGCAGATATTCCTTGGGATTCTTTCTATCTGTTTGTGCCCCTTGTAGTGTCTGGGTTGTCAGCGTCTCTGTCACCCAGACTGGGATACAAGGGGCAAAAAGAAATCCCAGGGAACTCACCACTATGTTGCTCTTTGGGTACCGACGTCCTAGTTGGCCTGCCTCTTTTCTCCACTTCTCAGAATCTTATGTGATTTTATAAATAATGTCCAGACTTTCTAGTTTTATTTAGCAGGGTCTAAAAGAATCAACTCCAGCTTTCCAGAAGTGAAAATCTCAAATATATACGCAATTTAATCATAGTTTCATTATGGTTAGAAGGAAAAGAAAATAACCTCTTTTTACAAAGGAAGCAATTTCTATGAGAAAGTTTTGGCAGAGTTGACTTATTCAAGGAACAGTGTGGTAAAGTATATCTTTAAAATATTTTAGTAAAATGCAATTGTAAATAAACCAGGAATATCAAAGAAGAAATCAGTAGAGTGAGCTAGCAGCAACCACATCATGTTTGCCACGAGATACCGTTTTCTGGTTAAAAACATGACATATTACTAGCCATTATGCAAACCAATTTAAGTACATAGTACTTTCCTTTTTCTCTCTTTTTCCCTTCCCTCTTTCCTTCTCTTTTGCTCTTCTTCCCTAATGCTCTTCTTAACTTTCTTTTAACACGAGAAGAAAAGAGAAGCATTAAACTGCAGTGGAGCAGATGGCTGCTCTCTCAACAACAATGTAGTGTTTCCAAAATGTATTCTCTGAGACACCTGTTTTCGGTGTTTACACTGTAAGACTGTACTATAGTAAAGTAGGTTTTAGCTTGAAAAATAAAAAGCATTCTGTGGTCAAATATGTTTTGAAAAATGATGGATGAAAAAGTCTAAATTGGTTTGTTGAATATGCACTGTGAATGTCCAAGAGCAGAGAGGAAGTAAACAGCATTTCCTAAACTCTCATACTAGCATTCCACAGAACAAATTTTTGTGAAACCGCCATAGGGATATTTGTTGGTTAGCCAGCAGCCAAGTCATAGAATAAAACTGCAAAGCATCAAATAGGAAGGAGTCATATGTTAAATAACTGCTCAGCACCTGTAAGCAAGTCTCAAAACTTTTTAATAACAGATGTGAAAAAACTCAGACATTAAAGATTTGGTAAGCAGTGACTGAACCAACTAAATATAATTTAGAGATATCTTCACTTGTATCTCAATTACTGTATTTTTTTCAAACTTATTTTAGATCGTGGACTCTCCATTTATATTGAACTATAGTGATTTAATATATATATTGCTATTTTAAAGCTTTATCTTTATACAAAAAAGAAGGTTGGTTGATTGCTTAGAGTCTTAGCAAGGAAAAACCATTTAGTTTCATAATTCAAGCTACCATCTAGTGGCCGCTATGTAAATTGCAGGCAAAATGTCTAGACTTTGGAGCTAGTCTAAGATTATAGTGTACTTATTAAATGGCATCATGTTTCATATTCCAGTCTTAATGGCTGATGACCTCCATAAGAAGCTATGTAATAAAGAATTAACTACTTTAGGCTCATTTGATTATATTATCACTTATGAAATCTTTGCACTTCAAAAATTTCTTAATCAAACAGTATTTCCCACTGATTCATTTAAAGCAAGACATGGCATCTACCAGACCTGAGATGACAGGTGATTACTGCCCTATGTTTTCTGTGCTAAGGGAGAGAAGACTTTTTGCTTGCCTTCACAGTGAGGTGACACAGGGATAAATAAGAAAGAAATTAGCATCCCAATGCAGAAGACCTATCATTTATGCAACAGTTCCACCACTAGCAAGTTATAAAGACCAGTTTTATCCTTTCAATTATCTATTTAATAATAGCAAAATTATTCTTTTGTTCACATAGCCAATTATTATCATATCATAGAAAGGTATCAGTCTTGCACTATGCTACTAACAGTTAAAGGGATAAAGGGCTGAGAGTCCAATAAAAAAGGCAATCTAATAACACAATGAAAGACAGGGTCAAACATATAACCTGTAGTTAAAATATAAGAATTATACTTGTATTAAAAATAGTCCATTTAAATAAAATTATTACAACTTATAAAAAAGTAACTAATATAATTTTATATGTTAAAACATATATCAAAATGTGTTAAATTATTATATGATATTAAATTACAATAGTTTTCCTTACTTGAGCTTTCAGGGTTTGTAGTTGTCCTTCATAATTCTGAGTCATTGCTAAGTTACATTTTTCCAGACTGTCCAATTTCTGTCTAAGTAACCCCACCTGCATCAAGAAAAACATTTAATTTTGATTCTTCTAAATTTTGCCTGACAAAAATCAGAAAATGTGCAAAAAAGGAGTACAATTTAAATAAAACTGCTGTGCCAAAACCAGAGTAAATATTTGTACTACAGTTCTTAAAATAGCTATTAATAATTAAAGTCACAAAACCAAACATTGCTAGCACTATTCCGTTGGGCACACATTCGGACAGTACAGTATGGATGTTTGACAAAAGATCCTTATCACCATCACACTTTAAATTAAGGTTTAGAATTTACTTTGCATTATCTTTTCAGGAGGCTATGTCATCATACCCAGGCAGAACCTCTACGGATACACCTCAGCTTTTATTTTTGTCTCCACTGCCTTCAGTGAGCTCTGCTTTGGTGGGACCATGGAGCAATGATCACATTTTTATAAGAAAGAAAGGAATAATATCTAAGAGGAGTCCTTAGAGGTTTGGCTGACAGAAATTGTCTGCTTAAAAAGCAGGAGAGGCACCTGCTGTGATGACACGTTGGTGTCATCACAGATATGAAAGTAAGAAAACAGTCCCTTGCATATTCCAGGTCTGATGGCCGGCCTTTACTACGGAGGGAAACCAGGTGTCAATAACTAAGTTAACTGTACCAAACAAGAACTCCGTTAACTATGTGAAAAACTAAGTTCTTTTTTCTTCTTTTTTTTTTAACGTTTATTCATTTTTGAGAGATGGAGGGAGACAGAGCGTGAGTGGGGGAGGGGCAGAGAGAGAGGGAGACAGAATCCGAAGCAGGCTCCAGGCTCTGAGCTGTCAGCACAGAGCCGGATGCAGGGCTCAAACCCAAAACCGTGAGATTGTCACCTGAGCTGAAGTCGGATGCCTAACCGTCTGAGCCACCCAGGCGCCCCTAAAAACTAAGTTCTATTGAGAGGCCAATAAAGGTAGAGAAATGCCTGATGAACAAGTTGACTGATGATGTTTTAGTATAGGATTAATGTAAACACCTTCTCTTATGCCTCACCCAAAAGAAAAATTCACAGACACAAAAGTCCACATTAGGTAAAGTGTATGGTTTTCCTGAACTCCTCCAGAGGCCCCAGAGCACTCAGATACTCTACAACCACCAACAGGACTGTAAGCAGCCTTACAGGGGCTGGGAAGCACCCCTCTTAAGAGGGTGCCCAGATATACACATACACCCCCTTCACCAAACACTTTTCTCCCTTGTCCTGCAATTGTGTCTTGGCATTTCACTTCTCTCAGGAAATATTCTTCTAGTAGATTAGAAAAGGCTCTTGAACTCGGCCATGTCCAAAGACACAGTTTGGACAACTACTTTGTTTCTACAGCTGCAAAAGCACTGACATCTTTGCTCGCAAACGATATTTATTTCACATATATACTGAATGTCTATTTACTTTTCTAGACGGCACTGACATTTTATGTTTGTCTGCATCAGCAAATTTGGATGGGTTTAGGTTCTGATTGTCACTTATTTGATAGAACACATTCAGCATGCTATGACAGAATTGTTAGCAATAAATGCTACTGCTGATGCCTGATAAAAAGGATACATAATGAAAAACATATTCTGAGGGAATAAATATTACTTATAACAGTCTGAGGAATTAACATGTTATTAACACATATATTCAGTACCTCTTGACCTTTCTGATCCAAACAAGTTTGTGCATTTGCCAACTCTTGATCCCGAAGATCTAAACGTGTCTCCAAAGCCCGCATTTTCCTTTCCCAGTCCAATTTTTTGTTGCTTACCATGATGTCAATTTGTTCCATTAATTCCTGAAGTTCGGCCTCACAAGGAGAAGCTCTGGCAATTGTCAAAAAGTAAAGCACATTTTAAAAGAGTGAAATGTGAGGACGGGAAAAATTATTCCATTGCTCTGAACAGCTTGATCAATTATTTCTTCAAATTGTTCAATTATTTAAACAAGAAGAAGTCTGAAAGCTGGGGATAAATTTTATATTAAAACTGAAAGCTAATTTCAGTGAATATACAGTACATTTTTTAAAATGACATTTTCTAAAGTATAGGTGCTGTCATAATATAATGCAATACATTGCTAAAGTGACTGCTTGTATTTTCTTCTTAGTGTAGGTGGTAGTGTATGGGTCTCCCAGAGCCAAAAGTTTTGACATAGACAAGGGAGTCCTAAAGTGGAAACACATCATGCGGATTATGTCAGAAACAAGGTCGCAATAAAGAAAGTTAGCTAAAAAAATAAAATTAAATAAAATTTTTAGAGTGGGCTGATTCGATGGCAAATTCTAATTATGAAAAATGGCTCAGTGCTCTTACATGTAAATACACATGTACCTATGTCTATCATAACTTGAGTAAATTTGATGCAGGCAAAGTGGGACTTCAGTCGTGCCTATCAAGGATTAGAAGGGCAACCCCAGGCTAGGTAGGACCAGATTCAAGGATACTAACTGAGCTACAGAGTTACTCCTCCAGGAGGGGAACTTGGCGTGATCTGGCTGGTATCCCTTGGGAAGGAATCTGATCAGGCAGGTGTGGGCAGAGTAATGTAAGTCTTTAGATAATGGTGATATTATTAGTCAGATGCGGGGCAATATCTTGGGTCTTAGAGGGTCTATTTATATTTGAAACAAAACTGTTGGTGAGAGCTAGATTTATGGAGATGCCTATTGTGTTTCTAGGGTAGGGTTCTCCTTCAAAGAAGCTGACGCATTCCACAGGGACCTGGCATAAGTCCAGTTAGTCAGACTGGACAAGCCTCAGGTTTCAGCCTAAGGAACACACAAATGTCCAGATTAGAAAGCAAGTTATTTCAGGATCCATTCAATGGTGGTGATGGGGCCTCTACTACATTTGTGTAGGCGTGAGGAAGGCAGGAGGGAAAGCCAGGTGAAGAATAATATTTTCTCCATTCGGTTTCACCAGGTCAGAATTTCAGAGGTGATTAAGGATCATTTAGCATTTTGAAAAACCTCAGGCCCGGAGAGGTCAAGGTCACACATCAATTAGTAGAGGAGCCAGATCTAGCTCCTAGGCAGCTGTCTCCCATCGTAAGCTCCCTTCTGCGCACCACACAGCAAAAGACATGATGCACTGAATAAGAACTTGCTTGAAACATACAGCATAAATTAGTTCCATTGCATTAGGGTCAGAAACAGGTATTAGAACCCAAAGAACTCAGAATTTCCAGAGTCACTTTCTAAAATGCCCAGTCAGCCTGAACATGGGATATTCCTGTGATTGGTTTATTCAACAGCAGACTCACCAGTTCTGTCATCAGAGAGCTTTTAAGTACAAAGTGCAATTCTACAGTCTTCTGGCATTCCTGGACGAAAGCCCAAAGCCTTTCCCATTTTTACTTAAAACCTAAAACAAACCTGAGGAAAGGAAGTACTAATTCCTCTATAAATAAGTTGATGGAATTTTAATTGGAGTTATGATGTGGGGGAAAAACAACAGAATGAAAAGAATAGTTTTCACACCGTTTTCTTTTCATAACAACATGTATCACCCTTTATTGTAAACACATTGTTTTTTTCTGCTATCGTGAGCTCTGAACGCAAAAGGACTGTATCAGCCCTTCTCATCACCATCTTCCTGGAGCTCAGCACAGCACTCCAGCATATAGCAGATACTCAATAAATTTTTGAAAAATGAACAAGTGAGCTCTTCTCTTCACTATCTCCTTGACAGGCAGGACTGCACCACGTGGACGGAATTGAAATACAGGCCGAAAGTAGAGACATCAGTATTATTAAATAAATGAGTGAATGGTTTCTTTCCTGATTATGACTACGCTGTGCAAAAATGAGGATATTAGACTCAAGGTGAAGGGAGTTTTACAAGTCATCTTGTCCAACCAGTGTTTGTATACCTTTCACAGTCTTAATAGCATCATCTATGATGCCCTACTGGTCAGATTCAGGAGGTTTAGAACAGAGTCCAAGATTCTGCATCACTAACAAAGATATCAAGTGATTCTGGCGCACACCAGGGTTTGTGATCTGTTTCACAATATCACTGCCAACAGGCCATCCAGCCTAGGTCTGAATGCTTCCTTTACCAGGAAACCACTGTCTGAGATTGCATCTAGACAGCGATGAGTTTCTTAAAGTTCTTTCTTATACTGAAGAGCTTTTTCATCCACTTATCTAATTTGATCCACTGGGACCATGCACAACAAATGCCTTTTCAACCCAGTAGACTAAGAGTACTTAATACAGTTATCAATATGTCAAATACAGCTATCAGTGTACCTCTGGCTTCTGCCAAGTTTTCTCAGCGTTCAAGAGTAGATATTGAACATTCAGACAGAGAATGGCTGGAACCTACGTTAACAGACTCTCACCCACAACCTCTACAGCAGTACTCCTAGAATTGTCAGGATGTGGTCAATGACTGAGAGCTGCCTTAATTTTTTCCCCTACTTCCAACTCAGGACCAATGAGAGAAAACCAAACACGCTCCTCAAATCAATCACATAGGATGCCCCGCTTCTACTAATCCTGCCTCCAGTTTCCCTGTGCCAACAGCCCCCATCCAAGACAGCATACGTGAAGCCTTCTCTTTTGTTCACTGTGAAGCTTTCCCACCTCGCCTTCGAGACTGCCAGATGCAAGTGATGGCTGCTGACGCCTCTGCTATATCAAGCTTTCAATAAGTAGGCTTCATTTGTTCTCATTTGGGTGTCTTTGTTTATTTCCACAAGTATCTTTATTTCCTTCAATTTCTCATAGAGATTTCTTTTTTTTTCCACCACTCACTACCTAGTGTACTGCCTAGCAAATACTAGACACTTAACATACATTTGTTGAACGAATGAAAAAGTGAATGACTATGGTAAGATTTTCATAATTTGGTGGCTCTCCTTCACAAGCCTGATGGCTCTCCACTGAACAAGTTCCTGTGTTGATTTCCTCCTTGAAATACACCGTTCAGAACATTAACTTAATCCCCCAGGTATGGTCTAATCAGTTTAGAGGGGGACTCTCACATCCTTTGTTTTAGGTGCTATCTATACTTTTATTCAAGCAGATGAGGATCACCTTAGCTTTGAATCTGGGAGGGGGAAGGGCAAAGCAGTGATATTATACCATGTCAAGGTGAGCTTGTTTGTTTGTTTTTGTTTTTGCCCAAACATCTTTTTTCATGCATGCTAAAAATAAAGCCACTATCTTGTGCTTGTTTCATTTTTGGGGGGTGCTCCAAGAGCAGGGCTTTATATGTATCCTTATTAAATTTCAGTGTGAGAATTTCAGCCTCTCAATGTAGATTGCTATCACTGGTCCTTTTTTTTTTTTTTTTAACTGAAAGAGAGAGAGGGGGGTAGAGAGAAAGCGCACATGCATGCGAGCAGAGGAGAGGGGCTGAGGGAGAGAGAAAATCTTAAGCAGGGTACATGCTCAGTGCAGAGACTGGCACGGGGCTCGATCCCACAACCCTGGCTGGGATCATGACCTGAGCTGAAATCAAGAATTGCTCAACTCACTAAGCCACCCAGGCACCCCTAGCCCTGGTTGTTTAATGAAGCAAACATTCATTCAGCGACTGCTGCCCACTGTGCGAGGAGCTGGGAAGACAGAGACACGAGACCAACTGCCTGTGCAGAGATACTTACAAGACAGGCACAATAAGAGACTGATGAATACATGGAGCTCTTCTGGGACTAGAAAGGAGGGGTACTGAATACAGATTTGGCCAGGATGGGTTACCACAGAAGCCTTCGTAAAAGGGCTTATGGGATCCTGTTTCTGACAGAAAATATATTCACTTTACCTCCCTGTTTTGTGTCAGCTGCGGATTTGAGAAGCATTACTTGTTTTACATATAAATGTTTTTTTCATACAAGTGACTGTAAAATATCATGAAAGACAGGATGGAGGACAGAGCTCTATGGCATTCTACTACATTCTGAAGTCCTTCAGGGTGACAGGGATCCGTTGATTATTTCTTTTCTTATAATCAGTTTCTAACCCACTTAATTAACCTTACAATTTTTTTCTCCCTCTCCCCATAAAAATGTCATGAAAAGCCCTGTAAAATATCATGGCAAAGTCCAAATAAAATTCTATCAATATGCTTGCAGACGCACCAGCATATGAGCCCTGTGAGCCAAGGCTGACCTAGTCTGCAGCGGTCAGGGCGTGTCCGTGCGGAGTCCTGGTGACCCCCGCTTCTTCCGGATGCTCGCAGGCCACCCACGACTCCTTCCAGAGTACTACCGAAGATCCAGTCACATTCAGGCTTACGCTAAACCCAGCTTTCTGTCAAATTTAATATTCTCTTTTGAAATTCAATTGTCTCATCTTCCAGGATGTCTTCCTTTCTTCAGTTTTTCAGAGATAATTAAGAGCAGTTGAGCTGTCTCAGCAGCATCAATATTTGCTCCTAAATCTAGAGAACTTTAAAATAAAATACAAAAGGCTTAGTTTAGCCTTCTTCACAGAGCTCAGCACTAACATTATTTATATTTTCATTTCTTCCTTTAGTCAAATGCTGACTGATGCTATGCTAATTGCTTTCCTGTTCTTGCTCTCACGGATCCTTACAACATCCCATAAAGTAGGACTTATTATTCCTATTTTAGAAAAGTTGAATGAGGCACTAAAAAAGAAAAAAAGTACTCCAAGTCTTCTAGCTTTGGAGACTGGGTGGATTGTAACTGATACACTACTTGAGACATACAAACCCTGAGCCTTACTGTTGGGTTTATCCTTGGGAGCAATTCACGAGAGAAGGATTCTGGGGTCAGAACAGAAGTCTTTTTGTTGTTGTTGTTTTTAATGTTCATTTATTTCTGAGAGAGAGAGAGAGAAAAGGAGAGAGTGGGGGAGGGGCAGAGAGAGGGAGACAGAGGATTCGAAGCGGGCTCTGCACTGAGAGTGGAGAGCCCCGATGCCGGGCTCAAACTCATGAACTGTGAAATCATGACCTGAGCTGAGGTCAGATGCTTACCCGACTGAGCCACCTAGGTGCCCAGAGGACAGAAGTCTTAAGCCAGTAGGAAGGGGGCACACTGAGACTTGCAGGGTGACAAAACAGTCTGAGGAGCCTAGAGTCAAAATATCAGGATGTCAAATTTAAAGATGAAGAAAGCAAAATAGAAAGCTGATGATATAAATGGAGGTAGTAGTGGCCGGTGTGTTGGAGGGGACAGGGGAAGGGAACGTGGAGAGGCATGCAGAGTAAAAAGAGCTGGAGTAACATACATGTCCATCAGATACAATTCACCCAGTCTCCATGGACATGTATGTTACTCCAAAGTCCTTTCACATATAGGCTTACATGCTGGTTCTTACAAGAGCAGACCTTTATCAGATGGCTGTGGTTGTGGTAGGGTCCCCACCCTAAGGAAAGAAAAAAAAAAACAACTCAAGGCAACCTGGCTATACACATACGTGACAACATCCCTATGACCTTGTAACATGGGACCACTTAATCAGACTGCATGTTTGTGTGTTACCATATATGGGAGACGAAGAAGTAAAAAGTATATAAAAAATTTGGTCATGTGGCATTCAGGGCTCAGTTCTTTGGGTACGAACCCAATGGAGGGGTGCCAGCAGGAATAAAGTTGCTTCCTGGAAAGAAAAGCCTCGGTGTCATGACTCTCTGTGTGAGAATCCTGCTACACGGTGACCATATGATCAATTATGCAAACTAGGACAATTCTGAAAGTGAAAGGGGCACTAATGATAATTATGCCAGGACAATAGGTATAAAGCAGTGATTATTCTGGGCAAACTGGGATGCGGCGTCAGCCTACCCATCATCAAACTGGAAAATAAAAATGGATAAACAAGTCCACAAAAAAAAAGTGAGTTCGGGCACCTGGGTGGCTTGGTTGGTTAAATGTCTGACTTCGGCTCAGGTCATGATCTCACAGCTCGTGAGTTCGAGCCCCGCATCGGGCTCTGTGCTGACAGCTCAGAGCCTGGAGCCTGCTTCAGATTCTGTGTCTCCCTCTCTCTTTCCCTCCCCTACTTGTACTCTGTCTCTCTCTCTCTTTCTCTCAATAGTAAATAAACATTAAAAAAAAAAGTGAGTTCATTTTGGGACATAGATAGCAGAATAGAAATGGATCTTCAGCTTGAGAGAGAGAAGGGCATTTTGGGACATAGATAGCAGAATAGAAATGGATCTTCAGCTTGAAAGAGAGAAGGGCAGGCTTAAAAAATAAATATGGAAGTCATCATGGAAGAAGGGGAGGGAATGAGGAAGGGAAGCATAGACAGAAGAGAAAAAGGAGACTATGGAATAGTCTAAGGAAATGCGTTTTCAAAAGGTTGACGAGCAATATGAGCAATCATACTGGGTCTTAACTTTTCCAAAATATTGTAATGAAACACATTCTAAAATGTAGTAATGTATTATTTGTCTTACTTATATTGCTATATATTTGGTGATACCAGTATAATTTAACTTTTCTGTGGTGGCTCACAGACCTATTCTTATTCCGCACGTCAAATACCGCACCACACCAGAAACTTAAATAGTATGGAATGGGAGAGCTCCCAGAAGTCCCAGAATCCACTTCCATAGACATGTCTGAGATGTCTGCCTGCTCTTCACTCGATTGTTCCTCCTAAAACAGTAAAGTGAAAGGCTTCTACTTTATGACCCCTAGATCAGAATTTCACAGTTGCCCTTGTTCAAAATTAGTTACTAAATTATAGCTAAAAATAGCTCTTCTCAAGCACTTTTCTTGTTGTCCAAAAAATGCTATTTACCGTCATCCTTAGCGTGTGCTGACTTAGCAGTGTTACAATGCCTATTTTTACTGCACATTTGAGATGGTGGCTCATATTCGGTCCATTCTTCTCCCTCATCTGCAATAAGCTTAATGTTGATATGTAGAGGAGGTATAAATCCCACTATTCCTAAAAAGCATGCTTAGAAGTACTTTTAAAGGCCTCCATCATACTCATCAAAGACATTCAGAGAAATAAAATGTGCAATGTTGATAGCTTCCAACTCCCTATCAATGTTTCATCAGAATTCGAGGTATATACAAACTTTAAGTCTCATATTTTTACATTCTAAAAAGAGTGGAGGATCTTCTAAACACATGTATTACAGATAAATTTTTTCTTGAAACTTTTTGTATAATGACTATTTATTCTAGTTTCAATGACTATTGTATTACCTGTATTACAGATAAATTTTTTCTTGAAACTTTTTGTATAATGACTATTCTATTCTAGTTTTAAATAGAAAAGGATTAAATGACTATCCTCACACATACTAACACTGCAGTCTTTCCCCAGATAGACCTTTTAGCAAGAGGGAATTTTAATTGTCCTAGAGATTGGCTTACAGAATCCAAACTAGTGCATATGTAGCTTATTATGAATGATGCCATGGTTCTGTGTGTTAATATGAAATAATATTGGGATTTACCCCAGGTCTACTTCACTTTGCTTCTTCTGCAGACAAACTAGAAACTAGAAATTGTCAAATTTGATTACTCTGGAAAAGATTATGTGTGGCTGGGGATAAAGGGTGGAGGGAGAATAATGGGGGTAGAGTCTGGGCCATTCAGAAGGCAAGAGAATCAATCAAATTAAAAAGAATTTTCAGTGCGCAAAAAGACTACTTTACTACAATTTATTAAACTACCAAAATATTGACTTATAGTAGAATTTTTTCTTACAAATTGTAATTAAAACTGTATTAAACTAAGAAACTGGGAAGTACGGTTGTGTTTAGGAATTAATATATCTCAGAGGGAAAGAACACTTTAAAGGTTAAAAAAGATGCACACATAGAGTACTGCTTTAAAGGGTTTTTCTGAATTAGACGTGAGAAGCTATACTTTAATATCCATCTGTCTTGGTTCTTTGAAAATACGACTTTCATGGCAGATTTAAAAAATCGGCAGATCATGCAGCAGATTTTTAGGAAGGATTTGATAAGATTCCATGAACGAGATGAATGGCTAAGATATAAGTCACAGAATAAAAAGTAGAGTAAATGATTTAGTAGAGAAAAATGAGGCTTTCGGTTGAAGACGGATGAACATAAACATTTTGCTCCCTTCCCAAATTCTACTAAAATAAAGCAAAGGCATATTTTTAAGCTACGAGCACAAAAATAATGGGAGCTAGCAGTAGAGAAAAAGCCAGGAAGCAACCCAGCTAGGTAGAGGGTAAATGCTGGTGGCCCAACTTACACCCTCTAAGTAGGAGAATTTAAAAGAGTGTTCTCTAGAATCTGATCAGTCTGAGACAGGCACTGAAAGAGACAAGCCCGATGACAAGTAGAGAAGCCCCGTCAACAAGCCCCGCCCACGTCCAGCGGAACTTCCGATCAGCTTCCACTCCGCCATCTTACACAGGAGCGAGCAGTCAGGGATCACGGACGTTTGAGAAAAGCACTTCAACCAACTTGCTCAAATACAAACAGAAGGTGATTTTTTGAAGAAAATTTGGCAGAAAAGAAGAAAACTTCAAAAAGTAATAGTTAAGACGCCAGAGTTATTAACTCCGGAAGAAAACAAAATGTTATACAGGGAAGGAAGCATCATCATCCCAGTATGCTATGGCTCAAAGGCGAAGAGCATTTACAAAGACATAACTAGGCAAACAGAATATTGATCCAACCAAAATTATGGTGCATTGAGAGGATGATGGAAGAAAGAGAAGTGTGTGTGTGTGTGAGAAAGAGAGAAAGAGAGAGAGAGAGAGACCGTGGGCATATACGTGTATGCGACCATGTGTGTGGTGGTGATGAGGTAGTGAGGCAGGAAAAATAACCACTGTGGATGTCAATAGATAACGCCTAAAACTGAAAAAAAATCAAGAAGTAGCAAGAAAACCATGCTATTTAGAGATATAGAGATAAATGCCAAAAGATTCAGCCAAAAGAACTGCCTCAGGAGGGAACAGGAGATTGTTGTTTTTTGATTACAGCGATAAGGAACCAAGTGACTTCTTAAATTACATACATGTGTGACTAAGTAAAGAAAGATCCGGATAAATGTTCTTTTTTTAGTTAAAGATATGTTCTTTTATTTTTTTAAGTTTATTTACTTATTTTGAGAGCGAGAGTGGAGGAGGGGCAGAGAGCGAGAGGGAGACAGAGAATCGTAAGCAGGCTCCAGGGCTGTCAGTGCAGAGCCCCATGAGGGTCCTTGATTTCATGAACGAAGAGACCATGCATGACCTGAGCCAAAGTCAAGAGTCAGACACTTAACCACCTGAGCCGCCCAGGTGCCCCTAGAAAAGATATGTTAAAGAAGTAATCCATTATATGTGAATCCACTTATACAAGGAAAGAAACATTTGTAAAAGCAACGTTGCAGAATTCATACATTTAGGGACTCTATATATGTATTATGTTGACCTTAGGCTTGCTCAGTGCATTTGTGTAATTCCTATTTAGAAATGCCCGTCAAAGGTTACTAAGCATAAGTTTTAGTAGTCTTCAGTTCTACTAGACTGTAGAACACCTTGGCTGGCAGCTGTGCTGAGCCCTCAGGGAGTTGCAGCTGCACTGTAGTTGGTGTCCAGATTTTGTAAAAAAACTGAATTAGTTTCTCTTGTAGAGGAGCAGGGGCCAGGAGAAAGGGGGGCTGTGGAGCAGTTATTAGGGCCTGGGGTGAGGCATGAATTGAAGGATGTGGAGAACTATACCAGAGCCACACCCTCAGAATGACTGATTATAAAGGAGTTGATATAAGAGATCATTTCAGACACCACTTATTCATATTTTTGATGAAAGTCAAGGGTAGATTGCATTGATAAAACTGTAAAAGGAACAATGAAAGAGGCATGCAAAAAAGAAGTTCTTGGAAATAAAACATGGTTGCCAGTACCAAAGATCTCAATAGAGGCAATAAAAATAATGTAATCGGTGCTGAAAGAAAAGAGAAAAGTCAAGAAATTCCTCCAGGACATAGAGCACAATGGACAACAATGGAAATTATGAGAGCAAAGAAAGATATAATCCTTCTAGGAGATGAGAATGAAACAAGAGAGTGGAGAATTACTAATCAAAGAAATAGAAGAAAATGTCACTGAGTTCAAAAGATTTGAATCTTTAGTGTAAAAATGTTCACCAAATACAGTGAAGGGTTATTGCAGAAGATTCCATACATAGAAAGTTAATCCAGTAAATTTGTAAATTCCAAGGATAAAAAGAAATCCTATAGGGGCACGTGGGTGGCTCAGTTGGTTAAGTGTCTGACTCTTGATTTCTGCTCAGGTCATGATGTCAGGGTTAGTGAGTTTGAGCCCTGCATCAGGCTCTGCACTGACAGTGTGGAGCCCGTTTGGGAGTGTGTCTCTCTCTACCTCTCCCCCACTTACTCTCTCTCTCTCAAAATAAATTTTAAAAAAACTTAAAAAAATACTATATAAAAAAAGGAATTCTATAGACTTTCAGACACACACAACATGGGGGGGGGGAGGGGGGAAAGGAAGAAAGGACAGACCTGAAAGACTGGTATTGGATTTTCCCTCTGCAATACTCAGTGCTTCCAAAGAGCAATGTTACAGAGTTCCTGTATAAGAGTATGAGTAAGACATCTGAACATGTAACAAGTTAAGAAGTATGTCACCCATGTTCATTTTTATGAAAAGATTACCTAAGGAAGTACTTAAGTCAAATTAAAATGAATTCAAAATTTTTTAAAAATTAAGAACAGGGATGGGTGCCTGGGTGGCTCAGATGGTTAAGCATCTGTGCCGGGCTCTATGCTGACAGCTCAGAGCCTGGAGCCTGCTTCAGATTCTGTGTCTCCCTCTGTCTCTGCCCCTTCCCCGCTTGCACTCTCTCTCTTTCTCTCAAAAATAAACATTAAAAATAGTTTTAAAAATTAAGAACAGGGATGATTTTGCATACAAACAACAGTAATAAGCAATGCAAACTTACAGCCATTAATAAAGGATTCTAAAATAAGTGGAATAAAATAATAATTAACATTATCCTATATGTAATAATTTATATATAAATTAATAGCGACCAGGAACTAGAAATCCAGATAACTTTTTGGAGGTGAGATAAAGGAATGGGGAAGCACAGGCGCTACTAAAAGTTAAGTCTTTTTTTTTTTTCTTTCAACGTTTCCTTATTTTTGGGACAGAGAGAGACAGAGCATGAACGGGGGAGGGGCAGAGAGAGAGGGAGACACAGAATCGGAAACAGGCTCCAGGCTCCGAGCCATCAGCCCAGAGCCTGACGCGGGGCTCGAACTCCCGGACCGGACCGCGCGATCGTGACCTGGCTGAAGTCGGACGCTTAACCGACTGAGCCACCCAGGCGCCCCTAAAAGTTAAGTCTTAAAAGAGAAAAAAGGATGGGGGAAGTCAAAGATAACAGTTAAAATTCAAGATGCCAAAAGAGAAACCCAAATTTACAATGTTTGTAGAAAGTGTTCATTGAAAACTTATAAAATAGGATGTAAAACTTTTAACAGAAAATGAGGAAAAAGAAAACTAGCTCAGAGTAGCACATGTGGGGAAATCAAAATGGGTCAAACGTTAGCATATTAGTGATCATAAAATCCTCTTTTTAATGGCAAAGACTCTCCAACTGAGGTATTTTTTAAATCTAACCGTATGCTATTTACAAGAGACACAATATTAAAAAAATGAAAACAAGGAAATGAGATAATAGAAAATATATATCGGTGTCTATTTCTGATTTCTGGCACACAGCTCCTAAAGCCCTTTCATTTCCTAAGTGGTAAGAGTGCTAGGAGCATGTTTTGTTCTGATATTTAATCTTCGACCCTGGTTTCTGAGACAGGGATTCCGAAACCTTTGTAATTTCTTGCGTGATAGGAGTACCTTTCGTTCTAACGAGGAAATTTTGTGTGGGCTCCCAGAATGAGAGCTGGTCACCGGAAGGACTCAGCCATGGTTGGAAGCCTGGAATTTTCAGCCCACCTTCCATGATCTTGAGAAGGGAGAAGGGCTGCAAATGGACGTAATGATCCATTATGCTTCCATGACGAAGCGCCATACAAATTCCAAAAGTATGGGATCCAGAGATCGTCTGGGTTGGTAACACAGGAAGTGCTGGGAGGGCAGCACACCTGGGCATGGAAGCCCAGCACCCCTTCCCACGTAGCTTGCCCTATGCCTCTCTTCCATTTGGCTGTTCATCTGACAAACGTGTTTATCCTTTATCCTGGTAAACGTGTTCCCTTGAGTTCTGCGAGCTGCTCCAGCAAATGCATTGCGCCCAAGGTGGAGGGCGTTGGAACCCCCCATAGGAGTATCTGGTCAGAAGCACAGGTGACAACCTGGGCTTGTTACTGGCAGGAGGAGCAGTCATGTGGTACTGAGCCTTCAACCTGTGTGATGGCATGCTATCTCCAGGTAGATAGTGTCAGAATTGAGCTAAATTGTAGGACACCCAGCTGGTGTTACAGACGATTGCTTGGTGCAGGGAAAACCTCCATGCATTTGGTGACAAGGGCATCAGAAGTGAAGGGTTCTCTGTGAAGGTAAAGGAGGCACACAGGGAAGAAAAACGTAGTAGGCAAGAACTGGGTTTCTCCCACACAGAAAGGAAAAGACGGAGTTTCTTCTATTACAAAGGGGATGAACAAGGATATTACAGACCAAAATAAATTAAAAACAGAACAGAGATGGCAATATCAATATCAGGCAAAGTAGAATTTAAAACAACAAAACACGTTCACTTATATTTGTGAGATATTTTATAAAGCTAAATCATATAATATATCAAGATATAACATCCATGAACCTCAATACATTAAGCAGCAGAACACTGAAATATGTAAAACAAAAACTGTTTGAACTATAAGAATTGGACAAAACCACAATTATGGTGAAGATCTTCCATAAAATTTGATAGATCAAATAAACAAAAAGCAAGGTAAAAATGGATTTGAAAAACATAATTTAAATATTATTAGATCTTATTAGAGGTCTGATGACTTATGTAGAACTTTGTAAACCTTTTTACTTAACCAATACAGAATATACATTTGTTTTCAAATGTCCAAAGGACATTTATAGTAGCTGATCATGCAAGGGACTATAAGAAGACTCTTAATGAGACTGAAATGTCACATAGGCCACAGTCTGTGACCATGGTGGCAGGGAGATTAGAAAGGAATAGTAATAAAAATATAATTAATCCCTCCCTCACAACTTTCATGTCTTCAGTATCTCAAATTAGTCAAACAGAAATCAAAGCTGAAATCGCAGGCAATTTATTTAGAAAATTAGAGTGGAAACATTAATAGGATGGCCCCACAGCAGAACTGCGCTCAGGAGAAACTTGAGCTTGAAAGGCTTTTATTACTTAAAGAAATCATAAAATTCAGAAATCATAAAAATAAGCGAACCACATTTTTTTAACTAAAAAAATCCAGAGAACAAAAGAAGTAAAATAAATCCAAGAAGGACAAGTTAATAAGAGTAGAAATTAATAAGGAAGCTGAAACAAAGCAAACTGTAGACATGGTTCTCTTAAGCAGGCCAAGACAGATCATTTGCTCATTTATAATTATGTTCTGGGCACACACTCTAAAAACAAATAAAAAGGACAAACTCAAACATGGCTGTTTTGATTAGAAGGAGTTTAGGTTGATTATGATGGCACAAATACAAACACCTATAACTGGGGGGAAATCATGGATTTAAAACGAAAACCAAACCCTGCTGCAACCCAGCTGTTGGAGAATAATTCACCTAACAAATATTCTGTGTAAAAACGCCCACCTTACGCCTTCACGCTTTCGGTTCCTGCTGTCTGGAACTCTCTTTGCCTAATATCATCTTTGCTCAAATGTCACCTTAGCAGGGAATGCTGGTTTGACCATCCCGTTCATCTTCTCATCCTTGGCCAGCTTTATTTTTCTTCACATCACCATAGAAAACATGTTAATGACTCCCACTGACCCTTGGAGGAGTGGTCTCTGTTTTGTTCACTGCTCTTTTCCTGGTGCTTACAACAATCAATGGCTCATAGGAGACTCTAGATACGTATTGTTAAATGAACGTTGCACCACAAAACATTACCGTATGTAGGTGACATGCTTTGATAAGCTCTGTAACATGCCCCTGATGAAGTTTTACCGTCTTTATGATCTAGATTTTTACATATTTCTCAACAGCATGAGGGACAGAAGCAAAGTCAACCTGACGCTTCATGCTTTGTAGGCCATGGTAGACAATGTCTGGTCCCATGTCTGCGGGGATCAGTAGGGTACTTGCTCATGGAAACTTCTAGTAATTCTCATTCACTTCTGGGGCGGGGGGCGAGGGGAGAATTTGGTCTATACTCTAGCCTACACTCTAATACACTTGCAATCACATTGTACAAGTGCTATAGCTCCCTACTAAATTCTAAGTTGTTTAAGGTCTGTTTCTTAATGATCTTTGTATGAACCAGAAAACTTAGTGTTGTGCTTGCCACACATTCAATATTCCACACTTTTCCCCCAAAAGAATGAATGAAGAGAAATAGCAGTCTCCATGGCCTCCGATCTGGCACCCAACCTTAGGTCTGAGACCTTCAATCTGCACCTAGGCCCTCAGTGCCATCATCACATCAGGGACCTAACACCTGCTCAATCCAGAATCCTAACCTGGCTCTGCTTACAGATATTCTCACTGCCCCCATTTCCAATGTAGCAAAGGATGCCGGGATTAGAACCAGACATATCTGAATTCAAATCCTGCCTTCTCCACTAACCAGCTGCATATTCTGGGGCAAGCTGCTGCTTTATTTCTCTTTCTTTTTACCCTTCTGAGCTCAGAAATGTGGCCGCAGCTGCTAACTGTCCACCAATATCCACTCTTCTTCCTTTTCTCACCTAAGCTTTAGCTGGCCATAGAGCTGCTCAGTTAGAGATCACACTTCCCAACCTTCCTTTTAGCTAGCTGTAGCTCTGGCCAGTGGGAAATGATGAGAAGTGAGGCCTGCTCTTTCGGGGGCACATTCCGAAAAGGAACCAAATTCTCCCCTTGCCCTTCCCCCTCCCCTCTGGCAGGAGCACAGTGGTGGGAGTTGAAGCAATCATTTTGGGTCCAGAGATGAAAAATCACCTAGTGAGGATGGCAGAGCTGCCCCACCAGTCCTGGTCTGCTTATCCCTAAACCTATTCATGAGACAGAAATAAACTTCAGCCTTATTTCAACCACTGCATTTTGGGGCCTCTTCATTGCAAGACCTCGGCCTATACTCTAATACACTCAATTTTCTTAGATGTAAAATGAGAACAATGCCTAACGGGGCTGTTGTAAGAAGTATAGAGTAGGATTTACAAAACTGACAGCTGTAACTACTTGGACTTGTGCAGCCCTCCTTTAGCCTGATGTCAAAGTCATGGTCAGCGCAGAATAGCCACCTGGGTGGTGTGACTAGTGCAAGTCAGTCACAGTCCAGATTAGGCACTCCAGTACCACTCCCCTTCACTGGCCCCTCCCCTGTCCCCCAGCTCTGGAGTCAGCCAGTGGCCGGGTGACTAATGAAACAATAGGAAGAGATACCTTTGTGGTGCAGGTGGCACAGAAGGGGTGGGGACAGATATTTGTGAAAGGGAATTTAATTATTTACAATGGTGAGTGCTGTACAAATTCTATTCTTGATCGCTTTATGAGACTTTGGTAAAATATCCAGTTCTTACTGTTGTTTGAGGAGATAAATCCGGTTTTTTAAAACGTTATTAATTTTTGATTAATTAATTTTAATCCCAGTACACTTTACAGTGATATAATAGTTTCAGGTGTACAATGTGGTGATTCAACAATTCTACACATTATTCAGTGCTCACAATGATTAGTGGACGCTCAATCCCCTTTACCTATTTCGCCATCTCCCCACCCACGTGCCCTCTGGTAACCACCAGTTTGTTCTCTAGACTTAAGGGTCTGTAGGAGCCATGGGGCACCTGGGTGGCTCAGTCAGTTAAGCGTCCGACTTCGGTTCAGGTCACGATCTCACAGTTTGTGAGTTCGAGCCCCGCGTCGGGCTCTGTGCTGACAGCTCAGAACCTGGAGCTTGCTTCAGATTCTGTGCCTGCCCTTCCCATGCTCATGCTCTCTCTCTCAATAATAAATAAACGTTTTAAAAAAAAAAGAGTCTGTAGGAGCCAGATCTGTTTTGAGGCTAAGGGTTGAGTTCGGCCTTAAGGGCAAGTGTGGAGGGAAGCCTGGGACACTCAATGCAGCAAGATAGGGGCAGTATGGGTGGGAGCCACTGCCCTATGGAAACCCAAGAGCACAAGAGGCCTGCGTGGGCACTCATCATCCCAAAACACTGTAAAAACTCACTAAATGTGGGGAAATGGTGATTTTTGAGTCCAGATCCATAGTCAAAATTGGAAAGATTCATACCATAGGTTCTTAATTAGAATCACTTGAGTTTCCCTCCATCCTCCTCACCAAAAGTAATTGGTACATCCTTCTATTAATACCAAATTTCAAAATTCATGTACCATCAGGGAGTTTGGGGCATAGTTAAGTACCAACTTAACAAACAGATAATTTTCAGCACTTACCCCATTGTATTATTGGCTTGGTTCTCCATGTCAAGAAACTGCTGCTTCTGGCTTATGTTTCTTGGTTTTTAATCTGTTAGGGGGAAAAAAATGACCTAGCTTTCTAAAATGCTTACATTTATTAACCTATAAAACAAGAAGACTCTGCTGTTGGCAAACCATGCATTGTGAACTTTTCGCAGTGTAGTAGGTCTTGGTTCTACAAAATGTGGAAATTTGCCCCCTTTTTAAATCCCCCCATGCATTTATGACATTGCCTAAGTGATGAGTTGAAATATGTGGCATTGACTGTAAGGAGCATTCATTCACTATTTACTGAGCAACATCTTGGCACCAGCTACTGTGCAAAGTGCTTATCACTTTAAGAGGAGAGGAGTCAACAATACCCATTGTGGAGGTGTTACAGCTAAATGTTCTCAAATTTTCCTTTCTTGTCTCCTAAAAGTTTGCCTTCGAGTAAATTCTTTCTTTGGCCCTTTCTGGGTTTTGTTAGAATGAATATACCAGGAGATTTAGGACAAAAAGGCTAAGAGTTGCCTAAAAATATAAATCTTATAATTCCTCAATGGCTTTGTGGGCACCTGCTTACCCTGTTAGTACTTGCCTAAATTTAAAAAAAAAAAAATTTCCCCCAGCAACAAAGTTTTATTTAAAAAATAAGATATGCGGAGAATTGGACAAAGTGTTGAAAAGAACTTCAACTCCTCTGAATCACTGAATTAAAGTCAATTAAGTAGCATTGAGATGGTAGAAAGACGAGGAAGACCCCGGGGCTCAGGTCACTTCCAAATTAAAGGAATTGAAGAGAGGCTCTGGGATTGTGTGGAGCAGAGGGGCCAGGGGCAGGGATGGGGAAGGAAAACTGAACAAGAACGGACAGATAAACTGATTGTGCAGGTTCTTCCAATCACTCCCTTTAGCGTCAGGGAAACTGAGGCACAGACAAGCTAGGCGACTTGCCCAAGACCACACAGCTAGAATCTACACCTGCCTGTTCAGGGAGGTTCAGCTTTGGGTTCTGCAAGACCGTCCCGACAGCCCAGACTCTCCCCGCCCGCGCGCGCCCCCGCCAGACCGAGCACGGTTCACGCCCAGCCCCCCGCGAAGCAGCCGGCCAGTAGGGGTCCCCGGTGCCCCTGGGGCCGGCCCGGCAGAGCGGCGAGGGCGAGGGTCGGGGTGGACACCGGGTCCTGGAGGCCGGAGCGAGTTACCTGCGCTACGCCGCGCTCTCCCGCGAGGTCTGAGGCCCCTGGAGCGGGAACGCCGGGGTCACCGCCCACCGGGCCCGCCCCGAGGGGCCCCGCCGCCCGCCGCCCGCCGCTCGCCACCCGCCGCCGCGCTCCCGCCGTCCGGGTCCGCTCGCCCCGCGGCCGCCGAGGCCGTTAGGGCCTCTCCCTCCCCGCCAGCAGCCGGCCCTCCGCGCCGCCACTGGTTGCCATGGGGACGCGGCCGGAACAAGCCGCCGCCGCGGAGGGGTAGGGGGATGGGCTCGGCAGCGGTGGGGCCGGGGGTGGGGGGGTGGGGCGGTGGGGCCCGAGTCCTCGCTGGCCCGCAGTTACCGGTCCAGTGTGTGCTCCCTAGACCGAAGGCTCCTCAGGACCGCATTCTGGGTCCTTTCCCCTTCGGGGCTGTCGCTGCCTAGCCCAGGGTCCCAAACCCGACAGGGGTCTGAGAAATATTGTTGAACGGACGGACGAAGGGAAAGAGTATATATACACAGCTGAGGGGAGAGGAAATTTCTGCGTCCGGGTTTCTTAAATGCCCCTGGCCCTCCTTCCTCTTACCTACATTTGAAATGGTATAAAAAATGGAATAGATTTGGGGTAAAGAGAACTGCCTTTCTCTTCGCCAGCTGCGAAAAGCTGGGGTTTTTAAAACTGCATTGCTGAGTGCCCGGCTCCTCTAATCGTCCTATCAGCAACCGTACCTGCCTTTCCCATAAGGCGCACTGGGTTCTTAGCACAGCTCTGCGAGTTAGGCGGAGCAGACAGGATTGCCTCCCTTTTTAGGGAGGAGGAAATAGCTCCTAAGCCAGGGAAGGTGGACGGAACCGAGTGACTGATTCCAAATTCTTTTCTTTTTTCACTAAATTCCAAGAATAATTGATGATAGAACTCTGTCTCGTAGCTCTGATTTCAAAGAAATAACAGGAAATAATATATGCATACATACATGTACACACATGTGTATATTCTATAGATGCTTTGAATAATATTTTTCAGCACTTGAATTTATTTGGAAAATATTTTTGCATCAATTTTAGGAGTAGGAGCCTTTTTCAAAAATCCAGTTGATTAACATCTAATTCTAAAGTCTTTTCTTTACACTCCACTTTCATAACATTAACATGAATTTGTTACTTAAAATGACTAGCAATTTAACGTTGACCCTAATCCCTCCACCCAGGTTCCATTTGAATTTCAAAAAAAACATTTACTATTTCTTGACAAATTGAGTTTCACAGATGAATTGTGTAAAATAACTTAGGTTATTAGTTCTAATATGTGTTTCATAGCTGTCATTATGATTGAAGACAGTGACCGTTTCGTCTTAACTTGAAACTTTCCATTATTCTGAAAACCTTCAGTCATATTCTTAGTTCTTGTTGAAACTCAATGGGTCAGTGTATTTATTCTGACCCAAAGAAGGGAAAATGGAACTAGGAACAAAATTTCATGAAGTTTCAGGATGCCCAATATCACTCACACTGAGTAGTGCTTTACCATTGGTAAGTGCTTTCATGTTGGTTATTTCCTTTAGATGCTCAGAAGTACCATGTGACATGTGTGTAACAGGTGTTATTAGGGCTCCTTTTAGCAGATTACCTTAGAATCATGGATATGTCCAAGGTGATACATCCAGTTCAAGTGTGGTTAAGATAATGAACCTAGATTGTCTTATGCCAAATTCAGTGCTTCTCAAACTCTGTCCAAAAGTTAAGGTTGAGTAGGTTTCTTGAGCGGTCGGAATCTTGCATAGGTAACTGTAGATACGTCTAAAGCCACATTTTCACAAGAAAGAATAGGTGTGGGCAGGGCTTGCAAAGCATAAATGTGTGAGAATTCACATACTGTGATGGAGTTTAAGACAATTTAAATATAGAACAGAAACACTCTGAAGGGCGGCTGGGTGGCTCAGTTGGTTAGGCGTTTGACTCTTGGTTGCGACTCAGGTTATGATCTCGGGATTTGTGGGTTCAATCCCCTTTGCACTGCACTGACAGCACGGGGCCTACTTGAGATTCTCTGTTTCCCTGTCTCTCTGCCCCTCCTCTGCTTGTGCTCTCTCTCTCTCTCTCTCAAAAATAAATAAACATTAAAAAAAAAAACCCAGTCCATTCAATTTAATAGGAATAAAGGTTTTCATTTCAGGGTGCAAATTAAGGCTTAAAATACAAAGACCTACCTTCCCACCACCTCACCCCCAACACTCTGCAGAAGTAACTGCAGATTGCAATTTACCTGAAATGTACCTATTATTATATCTTTCCAGATGAAATTGTTTTGGAAAGGATGAGGAGAGCATCCTGAGTCTAAAGGAGGAGAAGTTCCTGAGTCTAAAGGAGTGGAAGAGTGTGACCAGAGTGCTGGTATGAGATGGCAAGAGAGCTCAACCCTGAAAGAGAATTAGAGGACACAGCAAGGTCAGAGTAAGATATAAAATATAACCAGAAATGGTCAAAAGAGAATATAGAAGACATGTATGTCTGAGGAATGAGAATGACCGATGGAGGAGAAGCTAATGGATCAATTATATACAATAGACAATAATCATAGCCATAGATTGAACCTGAAAAATGGAAAAACTGTAATTAACAAAATAGTTTTCATGGCAAAACTTAAAATGGCAGCACAGAAAATAAACACGCACTTTAGCGTATGCAAGGTTGTATAAATTAGCCTAATGTCTGTCCTTTTAACAAGGGAAGTATTTATTTTTTTTATCTTCTTCAAAAGAAGGTTCGGGGCACCTGGATGACTCAGTCAGTTGAGCATCCGTCTTCACTCTGGTCCTGATATTGCAGTTCATGAGTTTGAGCCTTGTGTTAGGCTCTATGGTGACAGCTCAGAGCCTGGAGCCTGCTTCGGATTCTGTATCTCCCTCTCTCTCTGCCCCTGCCCCTGCTCACACTCTGTTTCTCTCTCTCTCTCTCTCTTTCTCAAAAATAAATCAACATTAAAAAAAATTTTTAAAAGAAGGTTCAAAAATTACATATTTTTGTAATAAAAA
Source organism: Acinonyx jubatus (assembly GCF_027475565.1). NCBI lineage: Eukaryota > Metazoa > Chordata > Mammalia > Carnivora > Felidae > Acinonyx > Acinonyx jubatus. The sequence continues at coordinate 73,717,575 of NC_069390.1, read as the reverse complement.
GCTAAGTTTATATTATCCAGGAAAATATTTTAGAAGAAAGTTTATAATCAAACCTAAGTCTATATTATCCTTGGAAAATATTTTAGAAGAAATTTTATAATCAAATCAAATAATCATACAACTGGAAGAAACCGTATAGGTCCCCCCCGTCCAACCCTTTTATTTTACATAAAGAAACTCAGACCCAAAGCTATAAAATGATTTGACTGCTTTCATTACTAGTTAATGACAAAAATAGAGATTAGAACCCAAGTGTTTTTTCTTATTATATCATTCTACTTCCAAAAACAGAAAGGAGCTAAGGAATTTTCTAGAGATACTTAAAAAAATATCCTAGTTGAGAAAATAACTATTCAGGAAGAGGAAATTCAGTCTTTAGAACCAAGATCACCCTCGGGACAACACCATCCAGTGGAAATATAATGCAAACCACTTATGTAATTTTAAATATTGTAGTAGCCAAATTAAAAAAGCAGGTGAAGTTAATTTTAATCATATATTTATTTAACTCAATATATCCAGAGTACCATTTCAACATTTAGTTACTAAAAAAATTACTGAGATGTTGTACATTCTTTTTTACCATATGAAGTGTTGAAAACTTGGTGTTTATGCTTACAGCCCAACCAGTTTGTAGAGCTGTACTCGAGTGTTCGATTGCCACACATGACTGGTGGCTCCCATACTGGACAGCACAGTCCCAAAATACAGGTGACTGGTCAGTGTGCCAAAGCCCTTCATTGAGTGTAAAGGGTCATGCAGTGTGAGAGAGTCTAAATTATTCGCATGTGATTTGAGAGGGACTATGGAAGTCTCCTCCTATCAAAATCCTCATTGATTTTCTCTGGGTTCGAAGAGGGATCGGACGTCTCAAGGGAAGCGTGTAGCTCAGACACTTAGCCAGGCAGGGAGAGGCCTTTCAACGCGTTACAGTTCACAGTGCTATCCATTCTCTAGCCCTAGTGAGGGCTGCTCCCCCGAAGAGAATTCAGACTAAATGGGAGGGCCTTACCTCTTAGTTTCAGCTCTTGGGGGCCCAGGTGCCAAAGGAATGTGTCTTCCTGATCCTGATGGGAGTTCTAAACAGCAGGTCTCACTGTAGAACGCAAAACCAATTTTTTTTGGAAAATGCCAATCATATTTTTTTCTTGTACTTTGCTTTCTTATAGTAGACCCTTAGTGTTTTGGCACTATGGTTTCAAAAAGTTAAGGGGAACTGAAGATTTTGTGCAGTTTTGAGCTAAAGTTTTATAGAGGAGACAGCTTATTCCCTGGGCTCAGGCATGGCAGGGGCAATGTTGAAGTGAAGGGTCCCCAGTGGGGAGAACAAATTTGCAGCCAGGGGTCAACTCTTTCCAGAAGCTCATCTCTGTTGAAGCTTTTCAAGTCCCGAGCTAATATGATAGTGAGAAATTATTGGGTCAAAGTCTAGGAAAGGGCAAGAACTTAGAGAAGTCGGCCAGGCACTCAATGCTGCTTTTGCCTGAAAGGCATCTGATGCTCTGGAAGGAGGAACTACAAAACTGAGCAGCAGTTTTATTGGTCTAAGGAAGCACAGGGGACAAAAGACAAAACCTGGGCGCTCTCCAGGTAGGGAGTTCTACCTTAAAATGGAACCCCACAGGCTTTGCCCTCAGGAAAACGGTCAAGTGGAAATAAATGAGTACCCTCACTGACTTGCAGCCCAGCTTTGGATCACCTGGGTAATTCGGGGCACCTTCAGTCTCTGAGTATGGATGAGGCATTATTGGACTGGTAGATCAAGAGACATTGAGGGAACACCTGGGTGGCTCAGGTCATGATCTCACGGTTCATGGGTTCGAGCCCTGTGATGGTCTCTGTGCTGACAGCTCAAAGCCTGGAGCCTCCTTCAGTTTCTGTGTCCCTCTCTCTCTACCCCTCCCCTGCTTGTGCTCTGTCTCCCTCTCTGTCTCTCAAAAGTAAATAAATGTTAAAAAAAAAAAAAAGACACATGGAGGAAGCAAGCAAAAATTTTCTTTGGTTAAGATTAAAATCATTCTAGGCCTCAAATTATTCCCAAGAATAATTTCTCAAATCAAATGACCAGAACATACCTAAATGTAATCCAGGGCCAGTAAACAAGATACCATCAGGGAAAAACAAGAGAAACTACAGACCACAGAAACAGAACCACAGAAGCCTTAGATACTGGAATCAGACAAAAATTATAAAACTATGAATAGCATGTTTAAAGAAACAAATGACAAAATTGAAGAAATCTTTAGGGAGAAGTAAGTATAAAAACTGACTTGACATATGTGAAAAGGAACCAAATAGAAATTAAAAAAAAAAATTACTAACAACCAAAATTAAGAACATAACAGATGTGTGTAATAGTAGTTTGACACAGCAACAAAGAGAATTTGTGAACTAGACAATAGATCAGAAGAGTTTTCAGATAGTAGAGAGAAAACAAAATAATGAAAAATATTTTAAGATGAAAGTTTACAAGTTTAGCACTTTAATATAATTACTTGTTGTTGAAAATAAGATAGATTATGTACATGAACACATCTAGTACATGCCCTAGCATAGAGTGGGTACTCAACAAGTATTTGTTTAATTTGAAATAAAATAAATTTAATTTGGTTAATTTGCAAATCATCTTTGCCACTTTTCATAATTTTTATAATTACCTTTTCTGTGTCAAATGTTCAAGGTTCTCTTAATTTTTAAACATATTAATCATAGTCATTTTTTATTTTGTGTTTTATGATTCCAATCTCAAAATTTTCAAGATTACTGCTAGTTCTTACCACGTTGTCTTAGTTTTGTGTGTGTGTTTTATGACTTTTGACTATGAGATAATTTGGGGGGAGGAATTTATTTCTGAGACATCTTTGAAACCACATTGAGGTTAAATTCTTCCAGAGAGGATTTACATCTGCTTTTGGAGGTTCCTTGGGGCATACTCAATCCCGAACCACTCTACATTAAATTCTTCACAGGAGACTTTTCACACAACACGGGTAATATGAATGAATGAAAAATAAGTGTAGGGACAACTTATGATACAAATTTCCAGAGAAAGAATTTCCTTTCACCCAGGCCAAAGTCAAGATGGGTATGTTTTCTGCTGTTCCATTTTTGTGACTTAAAAAAAAAATAAACCTTGGGACACCTGGGTGGCTCAGTTGGATGAACATCCAACTCTTGATTTTGGCTCTGGTCATGATCCCAGGGTCATGGGATCAAGCCCCCTGTCAGGCTCTGCACTGAGTATGGAGCCTGCCTAAGATTCTTTCTTTTCTTACTTTGCTTGCTTGCTTGCTTTCTTTCTTTCTTTCTTTTGTTCTTTCTTTCTTTTGTTCTTTCTTTCTCTATTTCTCTAAAATAAAAAAATATGTACAAAAATAAGCCTTTTATTTTAGGAGTTTTAGATTTACAGAGAAATTGTGAAGATAATAGTGAAGATAATATAGTTTCCACATACCCCACATCCAGTAGACCTTATTATTAACATCGTACATTAGTATGGTCCATTTGTTACAATTAATAAGCCAATACAGATATAATACTATTAAATAAAGTCCATATTTTACTCATATTTCCTTAGTTTTTACCTAATTTTTTCTGTTGCAGGGCCCCATCCGGGATAACACATTTAGTTATCATGTCTCCTTGAGCATCTCTTGGCTGTGACGGTTTCTAAGAATTTCCTTGTTTTCAATGATCTTGACAGTTTTGAGAAGTGCTGGTTAGGTATTTTGTGGAATGTCCCTTGAATGAAATTTGTCTAGTGTTTTCCTACTGATTAGACTGGGGTTTTGGTTTGGTGGAGGAAGATCAAAGAAACAAACCGTTATTTTCAGCACACTGTATTGAGAGTACCTGCTATCAACATGATTTATGTTGATGTTGATCTTGGTCCCCTGGTGTTCGTTAGTTCTCGCCACTGTAAAGTTACTCCCCCCACCCTTTGCATCCTGTACTTTTTTTTTTTTTTAACGTTTATTTATTTTTGAGACAGAGAGAGACAGAGCGTGAACGGGGGAGGGTCAGAGAAAGGGAGACACAGAATCTGAAACAGGCTCCAGGCTCCGAGCTGTCAGAACGGAGCCAGACGCGGGGCTGAACTCACGGACCACGAGATCATGACCTGGGGCTCGAACTCATGGACCGCGAGATCATGACCTGGAGCTCGAACTCACGGACCGCAAGATCATGACCTGAGCCGAAGTCGGCCGCTTAACCGACTGAGCCACCCAGGCACCCCTACATCCTGTACTCTTTAGAAGAAAGTCATTATGTGCGGCTGACACTTAAGGAATAGGGAATCTACTCCATCACCTCCTTAAGGGTAGAATATGTATAAAAATTATTTGAAATTCTTTTGCACAGATTTGTCTCATCTCTTCCATTTATTTATATCAGCATGAACTTGTGGATATTTATTGTATATTTTGACTTATAATCCAAAACGACTTTATTTTGTTTCTCAAATTGTTCTAGATTTGGCCATTGGGAGTTCTTTCAGCTAATTTCTATGTTCCTTTGACACATACCTTCAGTAGTGTGGGGTTTAGTTTAGTTTTGTATTTTGAGAGCACCTCATTGCTTTCTGGCATTACACGATGCTCCAGGCTCATTCTGTATATGTATATTTTCTGCTTCTGTGCTAGAATCTGCTATTTCTCCAAGGATCTATGTTGCCTTTTATTTAAAGTGCAATTAGAAACCGAGATACAAGCAATGGATATGTTCATTGCTACTCGAGTGTCATTGATTCTAAGCTGACAAAGCAAGGACATATTTATGTCTATACTAACCCATGTATATATAAATATCTATCACTATTTCTATATGTAACCATTCATATCTTTATTAGGCTAAACATGAGTCCCCACTATATAAACCAAAGAACACAATACAGCCATTTATAAAATAAGACAATAGGGCTTTAAAATATACTCAGAACACAGAAATTCATATTAGGAAACTCAATTATTGTTATTGTGCTGTTATTTAATTTTACCGAAATGACTTCTATGAATTGAGAATTACTTTCTGTGTATCTCTGAGTGTCATGTGTTCTGGTTATCCTATAAACAATTGTTAACGCGCAGCTGGCTGAATAAAATTGAGTTAGAGATACATGAAAAAGTACTTCAAACAAATATTAATGAATAAACCTTCTGTCATCACTGTGAGGGTATGCAGCCCCTGTATTAGAGAGATACCAGTGTTTTATCCATTTTAGTGTCACCCTTCAATGATCACGTGGAACAACACACAGGTTGAAGAAAAATGACTCCCAGAACCCTCGTTGCTTAGGTACTTTGTGTCTCGAGACTCCTCATCGCGTTGCCATCATTATGCCTCTTTTTGTTGCAGGTAGAAAACGCGTTAGCCCGGTTGCTGTTGCTACTGAATACGAGTGGTTATGCCCATAATAAAACATCATTCTAGGAAGTATCTGAGTTCAGCATTGAGGGAACGTGAGTTTGCCATTTTCAATCAGGAAGAAAAAAAAAACCCAAACATTTCCCTCTCCCTTTTTTCCCCAGACTAAAATTATGAAGCCTCTTAGATATGTCCAGAAAAAGAATCCGAGAAGTATGTAGCGTGAATCTAGTTCATATTACTCTCACATACAGTGCCATTTCCTTTCCCCATGGTTTCATTCTACGGCACTGTAATTCCATACGAGGCTTGTTAGAAACAACTTTTGACAATTTAGGGGAGTTATCTTTTCTAAAAATTAAATTCACATTATTGTGATGGAACATTTTGGAGTGTACCTGAACAGTATACTCCCCTTCCGTCTGCGGTGACCTCAACATCCAGAAACCCAAATTACCTCTGAAAGTTTGTAAATTGCTTTGTAAAGAAGGCATCAATCTCATTATCATAGTGCTGTGTTGAAATTCATTATGCAGTCTTATTTCTGAACAGACTGGGGGAATTTTCTCAGCTTGACATAAATCCTTGGATGGTAGTGACTGATGATCACTGAAAGGAAGCCACATTTTCTTTTTTTCTCTTTTCATAGTTAAGTGTTTCAATTGCATTTCCTCGCTTTAACTGGGTGTAAGTCACTTACCCATTGATGGCTGAATTAAGTTTGCAAACCATGAAGGAAAAAAAAATGTTCATTCTTCTGAGCGGGGAATCAACAGCAGTAAGCAGTTGCCCTCTGGGCAAGAAAAATATAATTTCAGTGTTCATTACTTAAAATTGTGCAATATTTTTCTCTTCTTGAACCCTCCTTTTTCTCTGAACATATGATATGTGAAAACAACTATATAAATGTTTATTTCCAAGAAAGTCAGCTGAGCATTATAGAGAGAATGTGGGCTTTGAATTCATATGGGTAAGAGTCTGCATCTCAGCTCTACCACTTAATTTATTTGCCCTCATCCTGTATTAGTTTCCTCATTCCTACAGTAGGAAATAATAATAGAGGGATGTAGAAATGTTAAATTAGATCAGTTATGTATATAATGAACTTGTCACATTGTAGGTGCTTAATAATAGCTGCAGTTAGCACCATTATTGTTGTTAACTAGTGTTAGTATTTGTTATATAGCTATTCTGCTGTATTTAAAACATTTAGAAAGGAAAAGTATATGGCCACTTTTAGAAACAGGTTAGCCTGGAGTGCCTGGGTGGCTCAGTTGGTTAAGTGTCTCTTTTGGCTCAGGTCATGATCTTGCGGTTCGTGAGTCTGAGCTCTGCCTTGGGCTCCATGCTGACAGTGCAGAGCCTGCTTGGGATTCTGTCTCTCTCCTTCTCTCTCTGCCCTGCCTACACCCTCTTTATCTCAAAATAAATGAGCTTAAAAATTTTTTTTAAAAAGAAAAAAAAAAACAAAAAGATTGACCTGAGCAGGTTGTAAAATAAAGAGCTTTGTCAGAGAATACTTGAATGATAATCAAATAGTGATATAGAGGAAGGGAAAGGCTAATTAAAATAATTGGTTGCTAAGGTATTTTTTCCCCAATTAAAAGTCAATCCCATGGGGTTAAATGAAGACTTTATGCATATCTGAATTTCAATTATTCCATTATTCATCCATTCAGAAACTGCCCATTTATGCCATGTGAAAGGCACTGTGGAAGAAGAAGGATCCAGGAAGAGAAGAGTGCAAAGAAAACTTCATCTGAAATAAGCAAGGTGTTTTTTCAAGCCATAAAAACAAAAAGAAGCTCACCCTCAGCAAAAGTTAAGGAATATAAATTAAAAAAATATCATACTTTCTCTCATAGGATTGAGAAAAATTAGAAAGACTAATAACATTTAAAATTAGCAAAGATACAGAGACACTCTCATCTGCTGCTTGGGAGAGTGTAAATTGTTACAATTATTTGGGGGAGAAAATTTGACAATATCTATATCAATTTAAAATGGGCATAGCCAGAGATTCCCATTTTAAGAATTTATCTTACAGAAATAATACCTTGAGAACATAAAGATATATATGCAAAGAGGCTTGTTGCAGCATTGTTTATATTTGCAAAAAAAGAAGGAGGGAGGACAATATATTTCTTTACATATTTCTGGGTAATAAGTTACCGCCCCCCCAGATTAGCAGTTCAAAACAACAAATACTTATTATCTCAGAGTTTTTGAGGGTGGTGAATTGGTAGTGGCTTAGCTGGATGGTTCTAACTCAGGGTCGATCATGAGAGTACAGTCAAGATATTTGCCGGGAGTGCAGTCTTTGAATGCTTGACTGGGATTGGGGAATCTGCTTCCAATATGGCCCCCCAACATGTCTGTTGGTAGAGGACCACAGTCCCTCTCCACATGGACTACACGAACCTCTCCCTAGAGCTACTTGAGCATTCTGAGTGACATGGCGGCTTGCTTCTCCCAGAATGAGTGATCTAAGACAGAGCAAGAATGAAGCTGGCTTCTATGACCTAGCATTAGAATTTGCACACTATCATTTCTGCAGTATTCTACAATATCAATATTCTACCAATGCTCTAATATTCCAAGTCATCAAGTCCAGTCTAAGCTCAAGAGAAAGTGATTTTGTCTCCACTTTTTGGGGGGAAGAGTGTTGAGTGATTTGGGGACATATTTTAAAACTACTCCAACTTGTTCTCTGGCCACAAATTAAAATTGTTTTCACATAGAAAACATACTCATCCCAGGGCACCTGGGTGGCTCACTCGGTTGAGTTTCTAACTCTTGGTTTCGGCTCAGGTCATGATCCCAGGGATGTGGGATCAATCTCTGTGTCAGGTTCATCATTGAGCATGGAACCTGTTTAAGATTCTAGATCTCTCCTTCCTCTGCCCCTCTCCCCTGATTGTTCTTGCTCTCTCTCAAACAATTGATTGATTGATTGATTGATTGACTGATTGATTAAATAAAATAAAATAAAATATACTCATCCCTTCCAAATTTACTCCCCTTCACCCCCAAGTCTCAACCCATTACAGTATCAGCTTCAGAAAGATATCATGTTAATTTGGTCCAGGTATGGCTGAAGCTTCCCAGGTGTCATTCCTTAAGTGCAGCTCCTTGAGTACACTTCCTCTGATCTCAGGCACTGTGGACTAAAGAGACAAGGTATCTGCTCACATACACCCTCAATGTACATTATGTAGGATGGACAAAGGATAAGCACTGTAGACATTCCTGTTCAAAAAGAAGGAAAATGGGAAGCCCAAAGCAATCATTGTTCGAAGCCACATGTTAAAAGTGTCTTGATTCAAATTCAATCTTATTCCTGCCCGGGAATGATCCTCTGTGGCTCTTGGCTCCACAACCTGGGTTCTTGATGACCTCTTTGGATTAATCCTTCCTTTTCCTTACAAGGTAGGCTGTATTGGAGCTGTGTAATTTTCTCAGTAAAATTTTGGAGTTCCAAATGCTTCTTTTCATTGTGTACTATCTCTGTCTCTTTCAGTCTGAGCTGGTAGTATTTCTGTAATTATAATTATTTTTTAGAAAACTGTTGGCCTCCTATGAATTGTATTGAGGTTCCCTTCATTCAACAAAAGCCACACCCACAAATCTCTTCAAGGTAAATTCTCTCTACCTTGGGCTTCCGCTGAACTATGGAAGAACAACATCCCTAAGCATCTTTAAAGCTCTGTTGTTTGAACAGTTTTCTGAGGGGCCATCTTAGTTCGATCTTTCTGTGGTCATAAACAAGGTATTCTATAGCTACCCCTCAGCCTCATCTCTAGACCATGTTTTTCCTGGAAGTGGCCTTGATTTGATCTTTGATGGGAAGCCATTTATTAATTTTAGCTTGGTTTGCCATTTGGAAGCATTGGGCATCTCCAAAACCATCCAGTCTAGCTTTGTCATGTGTAATAATGCTTTCTTTAGTTTCTCTCTTTGTTCTCACATTTTATTGTAAACAGCAAGAAGAAACCAGGTGACACCTACAGCACTTTACCTCAAAATCTCTCTAGCTACACTACCCAGTTCATTAGGTACATTTTCTACTTTCCAGATTACTACAGGGAACAGTATACTAAGTTTTCTGCCATTACATCTCAAGGATCCCCTTTTCTCCAGTTTCCATAAAGCTTTTGTTCACTTTCCTTTGCAGCTTCACCCACAGCCTCCCAATGGCAATCAGGCCTCTAGTAATAGTTTCATTAGGCTTTTACTAACACTCTTCCTCAAAGCCCTGACAGCCTTTTCTCGCTGCCCAGTTCTAAAGCCACTTCCACATATTTAGGTTTTAACATGACAGCACCCAAATTCCAGGTACCAAAACTGTATCAGTTATCTACTGCTGTGTAACAAGTTACTTCAAAACATAGAAGCTTATAATAACCATGTAGTATCTCATAGTTTCTGTCGGTCAGGAATCAGAAAGCAAGATAACTGGGTGGTTTTGGTTCAGGGTGTCTCCTGATATTACAGTCAAGATGTCAGTCAGGGCTGCATTCTTTGGTAAAAGGCGAAAGATTTATGCAATCTGAAGAGAAACCAGAGCATTGGGCTGCATTCTTTGGAAGGCTTGACTGGGGCTGGCAGATCCACTACCAAGATGGCTCACTCAATTGGATATTGGCAGAGGGCCTTAGTTTCCTGCCACATGGGCCTTTCTTTAGGGCTGCTTGAGTGTCCTGGTGACACAGAACTGGCTTCTCTTTAAATGAGTGGTCTGAGAGAGAGTGCAAAGGGGAAGCTGCAATGCCTTCTACGATCTATTCTCAGACATCACGTAGTGTCACTTCGGCCATATTCTGTTCATTAGAAGTTAGTCACAAAGCCCATACTCAGAAGAGGGGAATTATGCTACACCTTTTGGAGAGGAGTATCAAGAATTAGTAGACTTATTTTATTTATGAATGTATCTTAAAACTACCTCAATACCCATTCAAAATAATGAGGTATATAAAAAATATTAACTTAGAAAAATGTTGTCAATATACCAATAAGTAAAAAAGTGTGGGGAACAAGCTTAGGAATTCCCTGAGCTTGCACCCATGGGTTAACAAGGCCTACAGGAATAGGAAATCTCAGGATGAAAGCATCCAAAATTAGGTAAGTAAGATTAGGTATTCAGGGTGGAAACGTCCCCAACTTAGTACTATAGCAGAAAGCTACTTTCACAGGAAGGAATGACCAAAACAGGTAAACAGGTAAACAGGACTTTAGATCACAGCAGGGCAAAGTTTCCAGGAGCAGAGATAATTAGCAAAAGAAAGGTGCCTTGTTGACCCTGAGGTAGCATGTTCTGTCTTTCTTGTCCCCTGGGCAAGTTTAGGTAAACAGAGGTGGCACCTCATGTCTGCCTTAAACAACCATCTGCCCAGTGTCAGGATTTTATTTTGTATTGACCCAAACCCCGAACACCACATATCTTCGAAACCCCCTTTCCCTCACGCCCATGAGTTGATGTTCATGGTTTCATTGTCTCTTTGTGCACATCTATCACACTTATAAGTCTTCTGATCCTAATAAAAACGGAGCAAGAACCCTTACTTGGGGCTCTTGTCTTCTCCTGGACATTAGCCTCTCTTGCAGTTTAATTCTGCATCCACTGTCTTGCTGGACAAGAGAGAACTCCAGACCCAGAGTCTATGACAAAAAAGAACAGAGCAAGTTTAATAGTGGTATGTATAGCATGATCCTATACTTTGGGGGAAACAAATCTAAACTTGCATATGTAAGTATAAACCTAAAAATTCCTAGAAGCCTACAGACCAAAATGTTGACAGTGCTTACAAAGATATGGTAGATACTTGCAAATGAGCCTAGTGGGACTGAAAAAAAGTGAATTTTACATATTACTTTGAAAAAGGAACAGCAATTTTTTTTTACTTTGTGTTTTTTGATGTTTTTTGAAACTTGTTGCTTATATAATTACATTTAACATTGAATTGAGATTGAAAGAGAAAGGAGTTGAGGCCCCACCCAAGTCTCAACATAATGATTAAATGTCCAAGAGGAAAACCAGTTCATTCCTACTGAAGATCTGATTTGTTAAAAGTTGATAAAAGCGGACTTGTAAATTGTGAAAAAAATAATTTCAATTCTGTTTGTTGTACTATATGGTAAATGTTGACAAGATTTCAAGAAAAAATATGTAACAAAGGATTTCTTTGTTTTTAATTTTATTAAATGTATATTTATTTTTGAGAGAGAAAGAGAGAGTGTGTGAGAGGAGGAGGGGCAGAGAGAGAAGGAGACAGAGAATCAAAAGCAGGCTCCTCACTGTCAGCGCAGAGTCTGACGTGGGGCTTGAATTCACGAATCTTGAGATCGTGACCTGAGTGGAAACCAAGAGTCAGATGCTTAACCAACTTGAGCAGAAATCAAGAATGAGATGCTTAACCAACTGGGCCACCCAGGGGCTCCTAGCAAAGGATTTCTAATTAACACAGAAATGTGGAAGATTGGAACATACTTTACCTATTCTTCCTTTCTACAACTCCACAATGACAGTAAAGGATTACAGGCGCGCGCGCGCGCACACACACACACACACACACACACACACACACACGTGGTGAGAGAGAAGAAGAGGGGAGAAGGAGACACATACAGAGTTGGAGAGAGAGGAGGAGGAGAGAGAGCACAGGGACAATAGGAAAGAAGACAGCGGTATAATTTTAGCAGCTGGATGATTAATGGATAAATGGGGACCAACTCCACAGATCACAGGAAGCTGAAATCTAAGCCCACTAGGGCTAAATCTAAGAAGCATATCAACCCATGCCAAGGATTTAAAAAAAAAATGCTCAGGAACTGACTCCCACAAGTACTTCAGAATATAGGAGAACAGGTAGGGAAGAAAACAAGAGGGTTGGTTGAAAATCCACACAGGATGTAGATGGTAACCCAGGTCCTTTCCCCAGCTGGACAACTGCCTCTTCATGAAGCTGGCAGAAAATCCAAGGTTTATTCTCTGGAGATGTCAAACCAGAGGTCCCTGGACTTAGGGCATTCAGCAGAAAGAATGAAGGCTACCATACCAAACACAGAACTGAATGAAAGCCTCTTTTCTAAACATCCTCTTCCATGGCTCAGCTCTTAGGATGCTGGCAGCCACATTTAAGGACAGGATATTAGAGGAGTCCTCTCAGAGGAAGGTGATCAGCTGAAGAGAAAAATGAGGAAAAAAATTAAATGTTGACACTTGGGAGTCCCTGTGTTCTTCTCAATTATCCTTCAGCGAAGCCCAGTCTTTAAGAAGCCCTACTCTGTCTCACACTATTAAGGCCTCTTTCTTAAATAGGAGCCAAAATAAGAATGATGAGAGATTTGAGGGAGGGCAACTTTTAACATCAGAGAGACCAAAATAAATAGAAAAGGTAACACAGACAAAAGAAACAAGAAGCAGAAGAAAAACAAACAGTAATTCTCTTCAGGGAAATAAGAAAAAACATCACCCACCCACACACACACACACACTAGATCACCTAGAAATTTTAAAATACTATACCAGAAATTCAGAAATTACAATTCTGAAATAAAAATTTAGAATGCCCTCATGACAGGTATAGAGAAACCTATCAAATGAAAAAAAAAGAAATAATTAATTTCAGGGAAAATGTTTATGTGGATAAAATCGTGTAAACTCAAATACTGATCTATCAAAACAATATTATATGTTTATATATATGGGTGGATGAAAGAGAAGTCTGTATCTGGGGAAGTTATGATCATCTTCAACAGTGAGGATAGCCCAGGTAATATGTAAAACACAAAATTAGGGGTTCCTGGGCAGCTCAGTCTGTTAAGCATCTGACCTGGCTTCTGCTGAAGTCATGATCTCACAGTTTCATGGGTTCAAGCCCCACATCAGGCTCTGTGCCGACAGTGCGGAGCCTGCTTGGGATTTTCTGTCTCCCTCTCTCTCTGCACCTTCCCCACTTGTGCTGTCTCTGTTGCTCTCAAAATAAATGAATAAACTTTAATAAAATAAAATACAAATTTGAAAAACAGTATAATCAACTCGTTCATTAGAAAGCTATGGTAGATATTTGTCATTTCTTGCGCTGTCCAGCTCCGTTTGAATGACATCTTACTATCTTTGGGAAATTTATTGTCATTTGAGCCCTGTATCCCCAAAATGAACCCCAAATTCTGTTCCAGTGTCCTTGGCGGCTGGCACAGCTATTATGTGACCTGGCCTCCATTACCAGGCTTGCTCCCGTGAGAGTCTGACTTGGAAGTGGACACCTCGAGGAAGGGGCCCCATGTGGAAACCATGTGGCTGGTGAGGGCATGGCAGAATCATGCAGCTCTGGAGGGCGGCCACAAGGTTGTATTTCAGAGCGGCACCTGCACCAGTGGGGCAAGCAGTGTTGAACATTTTCGTTTCTTAGGGCAGCCTGTCACATGCCTTTAACCATTGTTCCTAGAAGCTTGGCACCCCCATGAGCTACCCAACTGACTGAGTCCGTCTGTCCTCTGTGAGTAACAACCCTGGGAACTGCAGAAGCAAATAGAAAAGAAAAGCCCAAGAACTTGGAATGGTTGCCTTCTGGAGTGGTAAATCAAGAGTGGGAAGAGGTGGACCAGGAGACTATTGTTTTTTATTATAAGCCTTTGTTTTCCTGTTGGGCTTTCTAACCATGACTATTACAATTTCTAACCACGTACAGGGGTGAGTTTGATAAGCATTAAAATCGAAACAACAAGAAAGGAAACAGACAATAAGAACTATCTTTTGGAGAGTGTAAATGCGCTACACAATGTTACCTCTCTCTTGTTAGTCTGTGGGAGACGTTACTTGTTGATAACAGCTCTATTTCCCTCCAGGGCCTGGAAACAGACTCACAAACCTTCCCGATATCTATTTCTAGGTATAATGAAGCTGGGTCTTCGGATGAAAACTATTTGCCACTCTTGGCCTAAGAGGAAATACTCAATCTCAGGACTTGCATTCCTGAACTTAAGTGAAAACAAGACCAGAATATGTTTTATGGTATACTAAATCAGAACGTATATCTTGGTATACTATACCTAATTCTGACAAATAACCTTAATTAAGAGATGTATGTCACCACTATAGAACTCTATTATTCCAGTGAAATTGCTACAGTTGAAAAAAAAACCCATTTAGGTTTCTGACCATGAACATGAAGATAAACTTGGAAACTTTACAGCACTATGATTAATAGAATTTTATTACTTCAGAGTTTTCAGGGTGGTGCAAATCTCCTCACTAACAATACTGGCATAACACTATAGAAGAAAAAAATGTTTCTTCAAGTCAACATGTAGTTAATTCACATTTGGAGATAAGAATACCGTGACAACATGACAATTTAACGAATTTTGAACAGCTTTAGAAAGGGGATTATTAAAAGAAAAAGAAAAGAAGTGTTTTGTGGTAGAAAAACAGCACACCAGAATTATCTGGACAATTTTTAACAGTCATTTGCAAGGATTTGTTTTTCCCTTCTTTTATCATAATTTCCTTCCTTCCTCCCTCCCTCCCTTCCTTCCTTCCTCTCTTTCTTTAATTTCATTTTTACTACTACAGTGGTTGTATTATTTGCCTATGATGAAAATGAGATTCTGTACAAGATTCAAGAAGCATACTTAAATCCATCATTAAAAATCTCCAGGCATTTTTCAGTGGCACCTTTATATTACTTGGAATTTGGCTGTATTTGCTTTATCTTTATATTAATCACATGGCTAGTATGCCAGGGCAAACTTGAATTCTGTGGCCAACAAAGTCTCAGAGAAGGTTGTATCTCTGAAGAGGAAGACCTAACGGTACATGGTAAATGAGATATGGAATAATATGCATAATGGTTTAATGTTACCTAGTCCCCAGAATCTGTCAAACCAGTGGAGTGATTTTGGGCAAGGCACTTAACTTCTGAATCTTATTTCTCTCATCTGTGAAATGCAATGATTGGGTTTAATGATCTCTAGGGTGATTCCCTGCACACAAATCCCTTAGTGATGACATCCATGGTTTACATCTTTAGGATTCCTGTGGATGAGCATTTAAACATAGCTTTCAATGTTTATGTAGTTATGTAGGTAGGGTAGTCTGTATTGTCTTAGGGAAACAAAAAAGCATGACCAGTATTAAGAACAATGCTAAGACTGACTTATTTCACTTAGCACAGTACCCTATAGGTCAATCTATGTTGTCTCAAATAACACAATCTTATCTTTTTTATGGCTGTGTAATATTACACACACACACACACACACACACACACACACACACACCATATTTTCCTCATCCATTCATCTATTGCTGGATGCTTAGGTTGCTTCCATGTCTAGACTATTGTAAATAATGCTGCAATAAACAGCCATAAACAGGGATGCATATATCTTTTTGAATTAGTGTTTTTGTATGTCTCTGGGTAAATACCCAGTAGTAGAATTATTTACTGAATCATATGGTATTTCTATTTTTAATTTTTTGAGGAACCTCCATACTGTTTTCTGTAGTGGCTTTACCAATTTACGTTCCCACCAACGATGCATGAGGGTTCCTTTTTCTCCACATCCTCACCAACACTTGTTATTTCTTGTCATTTTGATTTTAGCCATTCTGACTTATGATGATATCTCATTATGGTTTTGAATCATTAAGTTATACACCTGAAACTAGTGTAACATTGTGTGTCAACTGTGCTCAAATTAGAAAAAAAAAAAGTTACTAGGGGCACCGAGGTGGCTTAGTCGGTTAAGCATCCAGCTTTTGACTTCGGCTTGGGTCATGATCTCACAGTGTGCGGGTTTGAGCCCCATATCAGGTTCTGTGCTGGCAATGTGGAGCCTGCTTGGGATTCTCTCTTTCCCTCTCTCTCTGTCCCTCCCCTGCTCGTGTGCTTTGTCTCTCTCTACAAATAAATAAATAAATTTAAAAAGTAAAAAAAAAAAAGAAAAGATACTAAATTAAAACAAAATAAATGAAAAAGAACACGAAGACAAGTATAGTGTAGGTACATAGGGATTCATTTGGGTAGTTTAAGGTTGGTATGATTATGTTTAATTGGGAAAAGGTATTAAAAAGCTGAGCATCATTCAGAAAATAGCTCTGTGTGGACTACCTGTGTAATGAATAAAGTTCCCCCCCAAAAGGAAACAGTAAAACCCCTGAAGGCACAAAGTGACCTATGTATGTTTTTATTTGTTTGTTTATGGACAATGTATAAAAAGGAATAATATACTTCTGTGGTAAGGAGACTTATCTTGTTTAGGTTGGATATAGGTGGCAATTCACATCATAGTCTTAGGCCCATGTCACAAATTTAGACAAATTAATTCTTTTTCTTTTTCTTTTTTTTTTTTGGTTCATCGGTTAAATTTTGTTTTGTTTTGTTTCTTGTTTTGCTTTTTGTTTTTTATTTTGGAGAGAGAGAGAGAGAGGAAGCATAACCTGGAGAGAGAGGCAGGGGGAGAGAGAGAAAGAATCCCAGGCAGGCTCCACGGACTGAGCATGGAACCCATCATGGGGCTCGGTTCCACAACCCTGGGATCATGACCTGAGCTGAAATTAAGAGTTGGTTGCTCAACCGACTGAGAAACACAGGTGCCCCCATCAATTAAATTTTGGAGTCTTAATGATTACTTTTTAGTACTGTATAAAAGAACATAATTCAGCAGAATGGTTAGGGCACAAAGACTCTAGAGTCAGACAGAACTGGATTTGAATCCCAGCTCCATGACCTACTTCCTGTGTGTCCTTGGGAAAATAAAATTCTCTGTGCTCAGTTTCCTCATCTGTGAGAAGAGATCATGCAGTGATAGAAGTCTTCCCTTCTTTTGCCTTCTTAGCAGTTTTTCACCTTCTTTTGGAACTCCTCTTTTTTGTAGGGACCCTCATTCCATGTGGTTAGTTCATGTAGAGGCTGAACGCATTCTGTCCTATCCACATGGCTGGGTATAACTTGAACCTGGCTAACCACATTACCCTTCTCCCTAATCAATAGCAACTTCAGGGATAAGCAGATGACCCAAAGCAGCCAATCAGACAATTGTCTGAGATTTCACCTCCAGAGATGTAGGGCAGATGCTCCCTTGCTGTTTGGGTTGCTAATGGCACAATACAAGTTTGGGTCTGTTGATGTCCACCATAATAGCTGTATGAAGAGAAACTTCCAGAGACACAGAGGTAGGGATAAGGATGGGATATAGAGGCCATCATCAGATCTTGGCAGGCTTCATGTGACCAGTCAAGGGTACTAGACAGGTAAGAAATGGCTCCCAGGAGCACAACAGTAATGTGGATGGTTGGGCACAGAGCGGAAGACAGATGGCATGAAGGGCAGGTGTGGAAGAAATGGAAGAAAGTGCCATCAGTTGGTATTCAATTTGCCTGCACACACGACAGCAGAAAAACCAATGCCTTGAACAAGATCGCGGTTTACTTCTCTCTTACATAACATACCCTGAAGATAGGCAGCCAGAGACTGGTGAGGATCCCTGGCTTTCGGAGCACAAGTCTCCTTCCAGGTCACTCACTATATAGATCTCATTGATATTTGCACAAGATGGCTGTGGAGCTCAAACCATTGAGTTGGTGTTCCAGGCAGCAGGTTGATGGAAGGAGTCTAAGGAGGGTTCTTTTATGTCTTGTTGTCAAAAATGCAGTCATTTGTTCACACCTAGCTGCAAGGAAGATTGGAAACTGTGTATTTTGGTGGGCAGCAATGTGTAATCTGTCTAGCTAGAACCCAGCATTATATTACCAAAGAGGAGATAAACTGGATATTGAGAAGAAATTAGCAGTCCTGGACGCACTGCTGGAGAGACGAAGCAGCAGGGCAGGGATGAGCTGAGGACAAAGCTGTCTGTCATTGCTCAAAGGGAGGAAGCGAGAACAACTTGACATGTACAGGCAACAACAATCACAAAGACAAGACCACACTCACGCATCCAATGGCGTATTTTCTGTGTTGCATGAAGACCTGTGTGCATATACAGATGTGCACATGCACACACATACGCTTATGCACACACACCGCACAATGGATCATAAATACTGTACTACAGTTCTAAAGAGTTAGGTCACAGAGATCAATAATAATAAATATGAAGCAGCCCTGTCAGTTCTAAAATTCAGATGACTCAGCTTTCTCTTTAATAATTATAAAACCAGAAACATCCTTATAAATATTTTTATTTTATTTTTATTTTTTTAAGTTTGTTAATTTATTTTGGGAAAGAGAGACTGAGCACGGGGGTGGGGTGGGGGGAGAGGGGTGGGGGGGGAGAGACAGAGAGAGAGAGAGAGAGAGAGAATCCGAAGCAGGCTCCGCAAGGAGCCCTGTGTGGGGCTCAAACCCACAAATATGTGACATCGTGACCTGGGCAAAAATCAAGAGTTGGATGCTTAACCGACTGAGGCCCTCCAGGCGCTCCTCCTTATAAATATTTTTAAACATGAACTCCTGAGCTATGCTCCCACAAAAGTTTTTAAGCTCAGGGGAACTCTGAATATTCTATGATGCCAAAGGATGTTTGGAGATTTGGGAATTTTTAAGAGCTAAGATTTAAGTGTTTTGAGGTGATAGTCAAGCTAAGTATAGCCATTAAATCACTGTTTTGGACATGGTGTGTGGATCTGTCAGTCAGAGACTGGTTTTCAGATGCCCAGGAGAACAGGTCATTAAAATAAATATTCCAGGGGGTTTTAGCATCAGCAAAGAACAAACTTATGAAATCTATGACACTGTTAGATTTCCATCTGTTGCAGGAGCCCCTGACGATACATGTGGGGCTATCCAGGCACTATTTCAAAATGATGTGAGTTGTAGTGACTGTTAATCATCTGCGGACTCACTGTGCAAGGGGGACACACGCCAGGTGCAGTACAGCAGATGCAGTTCCCAATTTACCAGGATCATGTCACAATTCATTTACATTATGGCAGTCTGGTGTTCAAAATCTGCTCGAACCTAGACAAACATATGCTGGATGACTGCTAGGTAAGCGTGTTTCTCAGGGTAATATATTATACCTAGCAGGTTGCTGGGTAAATTAACGTATTCCTGATCTGCAAGAATCATTTGGAATTGTCTCTGGACATCTATGTCAAAACCTTAAAGTGCTAGAGGATCCACGAGGTTGAAACTCACAGGCTTGCCAGGATCACGACGGAGCATTCCACATTTGATGCTAATATATTGTAAAGTATGTGCTAATGAATTACAAATGGTGTCACACAGTCTGCGCACGTTGTCATATTAATTCAAGATTTCAGAGTTTCAAAATACACTTTCAATATGACTCAAGTGTATAAATATTAAGGAGGCATTAACCTTTATCACAATGATTTTTCTTATGTTAAAAAGATCAAAATTTAACATAACAGGGCACCCAATTGGACTTTGCTGTAAAGTGGTTGATGAGAAGAACAGGATCTGTCCCAAAATTATTCATGTAAAAACTACGAAACATTTCATTTACATTTCTTTGGGAATAGTAGGAGTGGGGATGAGAGCTGGGGGAGGAGGAATATTCTGAGTCGTGAGAAAAGAGTAAATTGAAGGATGTCAGTTCTTTAATTAACATGCTGTTTGTCATCTTCTAGCCCAGAGAATAACAAAACCCTGCAGGCACCAAATAAAATGAGCCTTAGAGACGTTTCTCATCCTAGGCAACCTACAGAGTTTGTGTCAATTTAGAGTCACTGATGCAAACACTTTGTTCAAATACCTCATTTGTGTTCTAGCTGCATGGCATCAGCAAGAATGTTTTCAAGGTCAAATGGATATTTTGATAAGTCAGACTGTGGGATTCCACGAACCAGCCTCCTCGAGGCTGATCAAGGACTTGGGTGAAGCAAATTGGAGCTTAAACTCGAGTCCTCAGACCAGTGATATCTTACACAGCTATCAATTGCCTTCCCAAAAAAAGAAAAAAAAAAAAAAAGCACTTTCTCTCTGGCAGGATTTGCAACTGAAGTCAATCAGTTCCAGCCTCAGGGAAGCCCAGACCAGAAGAAAATAAAATAGTAAAATGACTTATTTTTGCCTTACCTTGTCAGAATCTTCAATTTGGAAGCAAAGGTTTGGGGCAGCTTCATGACCACTGCGACATTCCCGGTATCATTAGGGCAGCAATCACATCGAACTTGCTTAGGGCCATGTCCCCATTTTCTGGTCCAGTGCCTGCACATAGAAAGGGTTCTCAGTAAATATTTGTTGGACAAAAAATAAATATCAAGAGTCACATACTTAAAACTACCTCTTCAAATTAACTTAGAAAACATCCCCAGGACTATTAAGCAGTAATCAAAATCTTGTATTTTATTACGCCCCATGTCCCAGAAACTTCTTAAGGGACTTGTGAATTTCTAAAATGCTAAGTTTCATTTTTTTAAAAAAGAATCTCTGCTTGTGTTTCTGGACTTATATGCAGACAAATAATTGAGGTATTTATCAACCCTGGACAGTAGAAAATGAGTCCAAATTGTAGGAGCTTCAGTATTAAAACAAAGAAGATGGACTCTGTGGGGGAATAATATAAATTGTGGGACATTTTATGTTGGACGGAAAAAATTGTGTGTCGTTTTAAATTGTGATTACATAAACAAGTCTAATGGTGTACCACTTCATGGAAGAATAATACATTTTACCCAACATTTTCATCTCCATTTGGAAGGAAGTCGCTTCATGAAACTAAGCTACACAGTAACCACTAGGGGGCACCATTAGTGCGATCATAGCACTGGGAGGGGTCTCTGTTTTCTATCATATTGGGTAATACTGTGGTTTGGGCACCTTAAGTTGAACTCTGATTGGAGTTCCCATGGATTTATTTGGGAAAGAGTGGGGAGAGTGAGTGATGGTAAGTACTGCCATCACCAATCAAATCGGTTTCATTCTTCCCAGTTTATAATTCCAAAGGATATGTCAAGTCCTTTGCTGGAGCACCTCCTAAATTTTAAGTGTTTAATACTTAATTTGTAAACGGTTGCTTTGGCACTGACTGCTACTTATTGCCCAAAATGTTATATAAATGAGCCAAAGATGGTCTGTGGGTATTGACCCCTAGGTTGTTTATTACTTCTCTGTAGATTGAGATCTATCAGTTCAAAAACTTACTTGCATCCCATCAAAATTTTACACATCCAGTTATTTAAAAAAATAGTCCAGACAAGCAGATTTTTAACCATTTAGAGCCTTAACTGCTTTGCATACCTGGTGAAATCTGACCCCCACATCTGCTGGCCATTGATAAGGTAGAACCTTCTGGTTGTAAGTTGCTATGGCCCTTCAGAGGTCTCTGACCCAAAGACATATCACCTGGTCACATAAGGCCCCTCTCCAATCCTCTCCTTCCCTGGGAGTCCCCTTGCCCTCCTCCCCTTCTGGATGGTTGCCTCCCCACTGTAACCTCCGGACGTTCTCTTGCAGTGAGGGACTTCTCTTCTTGTGCAGCCCTGTCCAAGCACTGTCCATGTGAGGACACAGCAAGAAGATACTGTCTGTGAACCAGGCAGCAGGCTCTTACCAGACACCAAATCTTCCCGTGCCCCGATCTTGGACTTCTTAGACTTCAGTACTGTGAGAAATAAATGTTTGTGGTTTAAGCCACCCACCTATGGCATTTTTGTTACAGCAGACAATGGTCACCATAGAACAGACTAAGACAATAGTCATCATAGAAAAAAGATCACAGCCATGGCTTGGAGAAGTGGGAGCATGAGGGATCCCCAAGGAACAGCGAACAGTCCGGTTGATTGAAATCATACAATACATCCAGGCAAAGATTGAGAGAAAAGTTTGAAAAGTGTGTTTGGGTCACATTTAGAAGGCTCTTGAACACCTGGGCCCCGAATGCTATTAATTTTGGTTGACAATGGGGGGTCCCTGAAGGCTCTTGAGTGAGACAGCGATGCTATGGGAGTTGTGTGCCTGTAAGATTTATCTGGAAATAGCGTGAGGTCTGGGCTGAAGAAAGGAAAGACAGGAGATTAAAAAGATACCACTTCAGGGGCTTTGCAGTAATCCAGCAAGATAATGAAAGTCTGAACGAAAGTCGTGGAAGGGAAGATGCCAGAGACATTCAGAGGATATTGATCATTTCTCCAACCACAATACAGACGATGCCAACCTAAGTATCTCATTCCTGTCTATTTTTATCATTGATGTTATAGGTAGCTAGAAGCAAAGTGGCCTTGATTATAGCATCATCATACTTCTTCACACAGAACACATCAAAATACTCACACAGAGATCCTGAGCTTCCCAGAAATACACAGCATGCATAGGAGATTTACCAAACTGATAGAATTAAATGCTCGAATAGAATAAAAACAAAACAGTTAACTAAAGAGCCTTTATTGGCTGGAAACAGCTACTTCCCTTAAAGACACTTATTTAATTAAGAATGAAGTTCGTAAGTTCATGTGTTGATTTGGTATCTTTCTATAAAATAGATTGCATTTTTTTCCAAAATACCCATTAGTCTCATAAGGTAATAAGTTAAAAAATTTCATTGAAAAGGAAATAAGCATACTGGACTTTTTCAATGTATGTGAAGCAATTATCTTGAATTAATAGTAATTGCCCAGATGCTGCTAAAAGTGCCCAGGTAACTGCAACATTAAAACTGCAGTCATGGGGCACCTGGGTGGCCCAGTTGGTTAAGCGTCCGATTTCAGCTCAGGTCATGATCTCACGGTTCGTGAGTTCGAGCCCCGCATTGGCTCTGGGCTGACAGCTTGGAGTCTGGAGCCTGCTTCAGATTCTGTGTCTCCCTCCCTCTCTGCCCCTCCCCTGCTCACACTCTGTCTCTCAAAAATGAATAAACATTTTTTAAAAATGCAGTCACAAAGAGAATGGTTTCAAAAATTACTTTAAAAAGCTTTGCTTATAAGGGGTGCCTGGGTGGTGGCTCAGTCGGTTAAGCATCCGACTTCGGCTCAGGTCATGATCTCGTGGTCCATGGGTTCAAGCCCCGCGTGGGACTCTGTGCTGACAGCTCAGAGCCTGGAGCCTGTTTCAGATTCTGTGTCTCCCTCTTTCTCTGACCCTCCCCTGTTCATGCTCTCCCTCTGTCTCAAAAATAAATAAATGTTAAAAAAAATTTTTTTAAAAAAGCTTTGCCTATAGTCTCAGTGGGGTGTTTTATTTTTAAATTAAAAAATTTTTAATATTTATTTATTTTTGAGAGAGAGAGAGACAGAGCACGAGCAGGGGAGGGGCAGAGAGAGAGGGAGACACAGAATCTGAAGCAGGTTCCAGGCTCTGAGCTGTCAGCACAGAGCCTGATGTGGGGCTTGAACTCATGAGTTGTGAATTCATGACCTGAGCCAAAGTCAGATGCTTAACCCACTGAGCCACCCAGGCACTCCTCAGTGGGATGTTTTGCCTCTTTGGAATTCCTTTACCTTTTCCCCTTCTCCCCAAATTTAGAGGAGCCCTTTGGTTCCCGGAAAATGACTTCTACCCCTCGTTCTAAGGAAGAAACAAATGACTGTACTATGCCAGTTAATGTTCCCCATCACCCCCATGTTTCCATTTGTTTTCCATCTCCAAATGTTTTCAACTATCAAATGTTTTCCATTATCAAATATTTCCACAGTGAGTGGTTCAAGACTTATAACCTGACGTAGGGAATTTATAGATGATCACTATCTTTTGCTTGCTAATAACAGAAACTCTGACTCCAATCAGCTAAAATAATAAGGACCCTTATTGTCTCTTACAGCAAGAAGTTTAAAGGTAGAGCAATCCAAGCCATGCACTCTAAGGGCTCCAGGTCTCAGCTTTGCTTCCTCAATGGCTGGGTATTGTTCTTAGGATGTTTTTCTCATGACCACAAGAAGGCTGCCAGCAACCACTAGGATGACACCCTTCCCAGGTGAAATAGAGATGAAAGCATCTTGCCCTGTGATGTAACAGGGGACTAATTCAGTATATATATTCATGCTGAAGCACTAATAGACCAGGAGAATATTTTTCTAGTTGGCTTAGGGCTGGTTGGAATCCACACAAGGAGCTAAAAATGGGATGGATATCATTCAAAAGAAGGTTTTCTGAGGAAGGCAGAAGTTAGAGGTGGGGAGGCATAAATGCTGGTGCAAAAAGATGTTGAAATGCATGTGTCCGCTGAAGTGATCAGCGAGATGTAAAACAGATAAATCTGTAGAAATGTCAAAGTAGGTGGCAGTGATGTCCGGGAACTGATGAGGTGAATCACTCCTACCGAGGACTTAAAATGGTAGAGGGTGGAGATTAAGAGAGGGTTTGGTGGGAAGGATTTGGAAGAAAGATGCTGGTGTGCTGTGAATCTTGAGCACCCCGTCCTAAGGGCCTGTGAATGTTTCCCGTGGCAGGGATGTGGGCCCTAAGTGTGAACTTGAGTCAGTGGGGGAACTGTTTTTCGATCTTTACTGTTAGGGACATTGAAGGGACGATGAGACTTCAGCAGTCAAGTTTAGAGAGCATTTAAAATGTTGAATTCACACTGTGTTTGCCTTCTAAAGTGACATTTGAACTTTGTAATAGTTAAGAGAGACCCCCAAATCATGGGCTCTCCAGGAGTATTCATCCTGGAAACTTGGCCATGATCTGCATGAGCGCAAGGAGTATACCGTGCCTTGTCTTTCAATAACCAGGGCGCGAGTAAGTAACCAGACGCTGGGAGCTGTGCTACGGCTGACTCAAACAACAAAAACAAAACAAAACAAAAAAACCCCAAACAAAACAACAACAACAAAAGAAACGAAGACCAAAAAAACAAAAAACAAAAAACCAACCCAAAACAACGACGACAAAAACACACATGCTTTGGCAACTGTGCTTGCCAAATGTGCACTCTTGTGCGTGAAGTTCAGCTTCCTCCTGAATCTGGCCTGGGGCCGTCTGCCTGATGGAATCTATGGGGTCTGGGTGTGTAGTCTCAGCTCCCCAGGCTCAAGCATGTAGCAGGCACCATCCTTTCAGGAGTTGGCGTGGAATCGAGCAAGCCAGCGCCCAATGTCTGCCACCGTCCCTACACCACACACCTGGCAGCTTATATCCTGAGTAGATTCACTCCATAAATGTGTTTATTCCAGAGATAGGATTCATAAAAAATCGATTCATGGCCTCACCAAACATTGAAATCCAACTACTCAGTTATCTCCCAGGAGTGAGATCCCTCTGTCTCCTGCTAAGCGGCCATTTCCCCCCCGGCCACCTCCCCTTTCTTTAAGCAATGAAGCTTCTCCCAGAGGTCTCGCCCTCACCAGAGCCTGTTCATATCTTACTCAAACTTTGGGGCCTCCCTCCAGTGCTGCCTCCCCAAGGAGCCTTTCTGTAGCTTTCCTCCGAGTTCCCTCTTCTCTGCAATCTCTAGCATTTCCTGTCCAGAACGCTATTTTTCCATGGAACTGTATAAGCGTTGGCTTTGTTTGCTAATTTCTTCCTTCATCCATTCAACCAATGTCTAAGGAGTCCGTACAAGGAGGTATGCTGGGTGCCAGGTGGTAAACAAGACAGTTGTCCCTGTCTTTCTAAAGCTTACAGACGAGGATGGAGGAGACAAACAGTAAACAGAAGCAAACATGTGAATATAGAATCACAGATTGCAATAAGAGCCGTGAGAGAAAATGTCAGCTATAAAATATCAGATGTGTTGAAAGAGTAAGTCAGGGGTCTATCTTAAATGGGGTGGTCGGAGAAGGTGCTTCTGAGCAAGTAAAAACTAAAACAGGAAGTAAAGTAGGGGTGAGCCAGGTGAACAGTGGGAAGAAAAACATTGCAGGCAGAAGGGATCATATGTTTAAAGGCCTGGAGTCAGGAAAGAGATCAAAGCCTTTCAGCAACTGAGAGGACGGTATGTTTGGGACATGTGGCAGGGGGCAGGTGAGACACGGTTAGAAATATAGGCAGATTGCATGGGGCCTAACAGGTTGGATTAACAACTTTGGGTTTAAAGGTAAGGATATTGGAAGATTTTGGAAGGATTTATAGCACAGCAGTACTATGACCCAATTAATGTTTTAAAAGAATGCCCTAGTTCCTCAATGGAAAATGGATTGCAGAAGAGCAAGGGTAGAAGAAAAGAAACCAGCTAGGGAACAATTACAAAAGCCCAGACCAGAAGTCACTGTGGTCGGCCCACTACTGGTGGTTTCAGGGGAGATGGAAAGAATGGCTTGTAATTGAGATCATAAGCTTTGTGTCTCTTGTGCATGCCGGGCATCTTGCTCAGTAAGTAAATATAATGAATCAATACAGTAATTAGTTAATTAATTACAGGCCGTTTTAATCTTTTAAAAAGAGGAGCTGATCTGTATTGTTAACCAGATCAAACATTTCACAGCAGCTGAGAAAGCAATTAGAAAGACACATAGTCAATCTGGTTTGTTTGCTAAGAAGACAGACTTGTTGCCTGTCCGGCCACATTAACAACTAAATAAAACAGACTACATGGTTATCCAGAGTTATGTTTAGTCACCGCACCAGTCTAAGAGAAAATCAATTCTATTTAGGTCAGTTTAATTGTTCATTAGGTAGAGCTTTGAGTGCACAACCTAGAGTATTATAATACACAGCAGTGGTTCCCAAATATTTTTTAATTTCATCAAACAATATTTTTTTCCAAAATGGTGGGAACTGCTTAATAATACTGACACCTTTTAGATTGTCAAGAATGAATATTAAAACAAACACCCAACTATTCTCACAGGGTTTCTTAGCTGCAAGCCACAGAAACTAATCCTGCTGCTTTCAAGAAGAAAGAATTTATGGTGAGGATTTTGTGTGGCTCACAGAACGGCCAGCAGGGCTGAAGGCTTTGGGCCAAGCCAACAAGAACACTGCCCAGACCTCTGATACAATAAACACACCACTGCCAGTGCCTTTAAACAGTAGATGCTGTAGGTTAACTGCTCATATCAGCAATGGGGCCGCTGGATGTCTCCACTGACACACGGCCCTTGGAACCAGGTATACGTTACCACTGCCGCCATTCATCCCCAGAGTGGATCCTGGGGAAATTTGGGAAGGAATTTCCTTGCCTGGGCAGTCCTTGCCTCTTCCTAACACTGGTTTCAAAGTCAAATTCTGGGGTGAATTTATCATCAGTGGAGCCTAGCTCAGGGGCTCATGTCCTCCCTGCAAGGTAGGTGGGAAAGTGAGCTTCTAGGTTTGGAGGAAGTCTGTGCTTCCCATAAAGATTTATGAAGTGCAGAATTTCCCAAACATAAGAAGAGAGTTTAGATACTGGGATCCTGAAAAAGAGCGACAACTACTATCTATTATGATGGGGATCAGTTCTGAATAGAGAAAAAAAGCATTTTTTTTTTTGAGAGAGAGAAGGTGCAAGTGAGTGAGGGGTAGAGAGAGACAGGGCAGAGCGGAGGAGAGAATCTCATGAGGGGCAGAGAGAAAGAGAGAGGGGGAGAGAGAAGCGGGGCTCACCCAAAGCAGGGCTTCGGCTCACCTTGAGCTCACTGGATGTGGGACCCAAACTCATGAACTGTGAGATCACGACCTGAGTTCAAGTCAGATGATTAAGACTGAGCCATCCAGGTGCCCCAGAAAGAAAACATTTAGTACCAAACTATGAAAGGGGGCAAGTTGTAGTATATTGGACAGTCTATTAATGGAATATAGCGTTTGTTTTTTTTTAAACAGAAAACTCACCGTATTGTCTTCACTGCTTTTGTTTCTGTATTCATGGTGAAACGCTGCCTTGCAACAGCTTGGTTCCCAGAACTGCTCTGGGAACCCACGTGTGGAGAGGACTTGGGGTTTGGTCTTTGCGTTTTAGCTCTACGACTCGACTCTCGGCAGTTGTACGATCACAGGCAAATTCAATCTGAGATTTAAGGTCATCTTTTGTAAAATGGAGACTGTAATTCCTAACTCAGAGTTGTTGGGTGAATGAAATGAGATAAGGAATGTAAATGTTGAGCAGGAAGCCTAGAACGTAGGAGCCAGGGGGAAGTCCTCCTCTTCTGTTCTTACCACGTGGTTCTGTAATGGCATCTGCATTCTGCGCTAGAACATTGAGTGTTAGCCTTTCTCAGGCATGAACTGAGCTGCTGATGTTTACTGTTGAATCAGTTCACCTGATTGGTGCTGATGTCTGGCACCTAGCACAAGGCCTGCCTACACCCTAAGTATGTAACTGTGCACTGGCTGCTTGCCAAAGGAACAAGTAACTCTTACTTAAACGATTACTAATTATATGAAGTAATAAGGTTAAGCACATGGCATCACCCTTGGCAGAGTAGTTATTCAATAGAAATGTGAGTTTCCAGCTTCCATTTGTAGTAATAGTCAACTAGGTAACTAGGTTATTTGAACCAACCCTCCTTATTTAATTTTGAGAGACAGAGAGAAAGAGAGAGAGAGAGAGAGAAAGATATCATGAAGCAGGCTTCAGGTTCCGAGCTGTCAGCACAGAGCCTGATGTTCAGACTCGCGAACTGTGAGATCATGACCTGAGCAGAAGTCGGACTCTTAACTGACTGAGCTACACAGGTGCTCTCTAGAATTTTTTTTTAATGTGGTAAAATACATATAAAATATACCACCTTACCCATTTTTTTAATGTTAGAAAGGGAGAGATTGAACGTGGGGGAGAGGGGCAGAAGGAGAGGGAGGGAGAATCTTTTTTCTTTCTTTTTTTTTTTAGAGGGAAAGAGAATCTTAAGCAGGCTCCATGCTCACTGTGCAGCCAAATGAGGGGCTCGATCCCACAACCCTGGGATCATGACCTGAGCTGAAATCAAGGGTCAGATGCTCAACCAACTGAACCACCCAGGTGCCCCTTACCCATTTTTAAGTGTACAGTTCAGTGGTATTAAGTACATTCACACTATTTTGCAATCATCACCACCATCCATTTCCAGAACTCTCTTTCTTTTAATTTTAAGATTTTACATTTTAGAGCAGTTTGAGGTTTGCAATAACATTGATAGGAAGGTACAGAGCTTTCTCATAAATCCTGTTCACACACATACATAGTCTCTCCCATCATCAACATCACTAACCAGACTGGTACGTTTTTTGCTAAGGATGAATCTACATTGACACATCATAATCACCCAAAGTCCATAGTTTACTTTGGGGTTCATGCTTGTGTTGTATACTCTATGGGTTTGGACAAATGTATAAGGACATATTTCATCATTATATCATACAGAGTATTTTCAGCATCCTAAAAATCCTCTGTGCTCTGCCTATATATCTCTACTTCCCCATCCCTGGCAACCACTGATCTTTTTACTGTCTCCATAATTTTACCTTTTCTGGAATAGCATGCAGTTGAAATCGTACAGTATGTGGCCTTCCTAAATTCACTAAGAAATATGAAATTCACTAAATTTCACTAAGAAATATGCAATTACCGTTCCTCCTTGTCTTTTTATGGCTTGACAGATCATTTCTTTTTAGTACTGAATAATATCCCAATACCTGGAATTACCAGGTTAGCCATTCATCTGCCGAAGGACATTCCGAGTGTCAGCAATTATGAATAATGTCGCCATAAACATCCGTTGCACATTTTTGTGCAGATAGAAGTTTTCAATACTTCGGGTAAATACCCATGGAACATGATTGCTGTATTGTATGTTTAGTTTTGTAAGAAATCTCCAAATAATCTTCCAAATTGGCATGGCATTCCCACCAGCAAAGAATACGAGATCCTGTTGCCCCACATCCTTGTCAGCATTTAGTGTTGTCAGTGTTCTGGATTCAGGCTCCAGGCTCTGAGCCGTCAGTACAGAGCCGGATGCGGGGCTCGAACTCATGAACCGTGAGATCATGACCTGAGCCGAAGTCAGATGCTTAACCAACTGAGCCACTCAGGTGCCCCTCTCACTGTTTTAATTTGCATTTCCTTGATGACATATGGGGAGCATCTTTTCATACGCCTATTTGCCATTTGTATATGGTCTTTGGTGGGGTGTCTCTTAAGTTGTGTTCAAGGGTCTAGGCAAGCCTAGGGTCCTTCTCCATCTCAGCTCCTCCTCTTCTCTGACAGACTTATTTCACCTAGTGTTATACTCTCCAGCTCCATCCGTGCCATTGCAAATGGCAAGACTTCACTCTTTTTTTTTATGGCTGAATAGTATCCAGTGTGTGTGTGTGTGTGTGTGTGTGTGTGTGTGTGTACCCCTTCTTCTTTATCCATTCATCAGTCCACAGACACTTGGGCTGCTTCCACAGTTTGGCTATTGTAGATAATGCTGCTATAAACATGAGGTGCAAGTATCCCTTTGAATTAGTCTTTATATTCTTTGGATAAATATCTAGCAGGGCAATTACTGGCTCATAGGGTAGTTCTGGTTTTGACTTTTTGAGAAACTTTGTACTGTTTTCCAGAGTAGCTTGCACCAGTTTACATTCCCACCCTTGGGGCAAAGGTGAAATAGTTATGATTCTGGCCTCAGAGGTAGATTTACTATGAAGTTAGTGAAACTTAAGCTTTAAGGCCTCTCATTGATATCAACCTTTTCTAAGGCCCAGGAAAGGCCTTAGAAATGTAGAAATGTTTCAGGTTGAAAATAAAGTAAGGTTCCTACATTCCTAAAAACCAACACTAAAAAACAAAAACAAAAAAACCCCACAGGTTGTTCTGTAGCCTTAGCCATCAAACTGGTTTTAAGCCCCTGTTTAGTACATCAAGGACAACTTTAGTTTTTTAGAGACAGAGAAGGAGAGAGAGCGGGGGGGGGGGGGGGGGCAGAGGGAGAGACACACACACACACAGAGAGAGAGAGAGAGAGAGAGAGAGAGAATCTTAAGCAGGTTCCATGCCCAGTGCAGAGCACAGAGGGCTCAATCTCAGGACCCTGAGATCATGACCTGAGTCCATCAAGAGTCGGTCGCTTAACCAATTGAGCCCTCGGGTGCCCTCAGTGAATACCCTTTTGAAAGTCAGCCAGTTACTCCTGAAAATCAGTTAGAGATTCACTCCAATGAACAGCCTCTGAATGTTAACCAGTCAACAAGAGTCTCACCCAGTCACAGCTTCTACAGATGCCATCAATTCATTTGTCCCCTGAGAATCATCAATACTAGAACCCTACCCTTACCCAAACCCTATGTAAATCAGCAGTTCGCTCCACTCAGAGAGGCTGTGCCTGACTATAGTAAATAAGGCATTTAGCTGTGTGTGTGTGTGTGTGTGCATGTGTGTGCGTGCGTGCACACGTGCCCCTTCTTTCAAATATTGAATGGTGGTTTCGTCCTTTGATAAAGTGATCACATGTTTTTGTAAAATTTGCAAAAGTAAGATATATTAACTATGAGCAGAAAAGATTGCTGGCTCAGCCCTACTCCTCTTCCGTCAAATCTCCTCTTGTGTTGAGGCCTTGAGGGCCATGTTGTTGATGCAGCCTAAAGCTCTAGCAGTACCCAAACACTAGGGATGCATGCACACAGATTCACATGTTTCTTGTGACTTTTACGTTTTATGCATCTCAACATTCAATATTTTAAAACAGCAAATTTTGAGCAACTATGCCAGCAGGATGATAGAAAGTTAGCAAAATATGTTTCGCGATTAATAACCTGAAAACCTAGAACACTGTTATCTAGGAGAACAATCTTTTAAGAATGAGGGTAAAATAAGAATATTTGCAAACAAAAACATAGAGTTGGCCACCAGCATAAGAAAGAATGAAGACTAGATACAGCGAAAAAATGGGCATATGTAAAGAATACTGACTGCATAAAACTATAATAATACTGCCTAGTGAGAATTTTGTAATGAACTAACACATGCTGCAACGATAATAAACAAATTGGGGTGTTGAGATATGGTGTTCTAAAGTCCTTGGACTATCTAGGACGTAAATAAGGGTAGCAATTTACTTTAGCCCTTGATAAGTACATATGCTACAGTCTGTAAGGTAGTTCCATCCTAAAGAACTTTCTGAGATAATGAAAGTGTTCCATTATGCGGTCCAACATAGTAGGCACTAGATGCATAGAGTTTTAGAGTACTAGGAATGTAGCTTGTGTAACTAAGGAACTGAGTTTTTTGTTTTATTTAATTTTAATTCATTAAAATATAAACAGGCACACTTGAAGTATTAGATTACTGGATTAGAGGACACAGTTGTAGGCTAACCATGAACAGAATAAAACAAACTGTGTAAGCTGAAAATTCCTAGGAGAAAAATGAAATAATAAAAATATTCTGTCAATGAACAAAAAGTAAGAAAGAAAGGAGAGAAAAAAATTAATAAAGAATGTACATGAAATGAAAAAGAATATTTTAAAATCCAGGGACACCTATGCGGCTCAGTTGGTTGAGCCTCTGGCTCTTGATTTCAGGTCTTGATTTTGGCTCAGTCATGATCCCAGGGTGGTGGGATCAATCCTCTTGTTGGGCTCCATGCTGAATGTGGAACCTGCTTAAGATTCTTGCTCTCCCTCTCCCTCTGCCTCTCTTCCCTGCTCACACTCTCTCTAAAAAAATTTTAAAATATATTTAAAACTCAAGTGTATCAGTCATTGTATTAACTATAAATGGACAAAAGGATTCAGTTACAAGGCAAAATATTCAGGTGAGTTTTTTTATATGTTGTTTTAAGGGGATACATCTAAAACTTATGGGTACAGAACATCTGAAGATAAAAGGTTTTGAAAATATACTCTTTGTAGATTACCTACCAAAGGAAGCTAGTACAGCCAGGTTAACATCAGAAAAAAAAAATTATGGCAAAACATCTACTGAAGATAGAGGATGATTTCATATTGATAAAAGTATTCACTTTCAATCATAATAGAAATTATAAATTTATGTACACTGATCAACACATCCAAAAAAGCAAACAAGCAAGCTAAAATTGGAGCATTGCAAAGAGAAATACACAAAACTACAATCATAGTAGACAAGTTTAATTCACTTGTCTCAGTAAATAAGCAAATAAACCAACAAATGGAAAAAGCAAGAGTCCAGAGTATTTGTAGAATACAATGAGCAAACTAGGTTTAATCAAATTGTATAGGACACC
Source organism: Acinonyx jubatus (assembly GCF_027475565.1). Classification (NCBI taxonomy): domain Eukaryota; kingdom Metazoa; phylum Chordata; class Mammalia; order Carnivora; family Felidae; genus Acinonyx; species Acinonyx jubatus. The sequence continues at coordinate 73,684,226 of NC_069390.1, read as the reverse complement.
GAAAAATGCTGTGGATAATAAATGATCATGCAGATATTTATATGAAGAACTTCATACCTATAAATTTAAAAATTTAGAAAAAAAAAGCAATTCCTAGAAAAATTATGTTACCAAACCTACTCAAAAAGGAATAATGTAAAAAACCTGAATTTCAATGTCAGATCAAACATTTTCCCCAAAGGAAGTTGCTGACCTGGATGGCTTCATTGGTGAATTCTACCAAACATTCAAAGAAAAAATAAATCCAATCTCACCCGAGGTTGAAATTTTTGAAAAACTACACTCTCCTATGCTTTCATGAGCTTAGCAAAGCTTTGAAACCAAAACCTGACAAGGAGAGTATGAGAAAAGAAAATTACAAGCCAATTTACTCATGAAGTTGGACATAAACAAAAATAAAGAAATCATATAATGGATAATACACTATTACCAAATTGGTTTATGTTAGGGATAGAAGACTGGTTTATAGAATACCAATTTAATAATAGAATATCAGTTCATATGATCATCTGTTCAATAGTTGCAGAAAAGCATATTTTCTAATTATGTCTAAACTATTAGTAAGTTTATATCATTTGTGAATTTTATCCCCCAAACTTCTGCGATTAAAAGAGAATTTCATTCTGGCAGAGAATATTCTGATAAATAATATCCCCCCCCCAATCTCCAGTAAACATTGGGCCTAATAGTCATACCTAATATAATTTTAAAAAAACCTTTCTTTTGACTCAAGAAAACAACAAACGTTGGCAAGGATGTGGAGAAAAAAGAAACCACATGCACTGTTGGTGGGAATGCAAACTGGTGCAGCCACTGAGGAAAACAGTATGGAGGTTCCTCAAAAGATTAAAAATAGAACTACCCTATGAGGCAGTAGGCTACAGGTATTTCCCCAAAGAAGATGAAAACACTAATTCGAAGGTATATAAACCCCTATGCTTATAGTTAGTGCATTTAGTAGCATTATTTATAGTACCCAAGATATGGAAGAAGCCCAAGTGTCCATTGATAGATGAATAGATAAAGAAGATATGATATATACTTAACCATAGAAGGGAATGAAATCTTGGCCATTTGCAACAACATGGATGAATCTAAAGAGTATTACTCTAAGTGAAATAAGACAGTCAGGGAAAGACAAATAGCATATGATCTCACTCATATGTGGAATTTAAGAAACAAAATGATTGAGCAAAAGTAAAAAGGAGAGAGGGGGGCTAAACAAGAAATAGACTCTTATTTTATTTTATTTTATTTTATTTTATTTTATTTTATTTTATTTTGTTTTATTTTATTTTATAATATTTTATTTTATTTTATTTTTCAGGAATAAAATATAGCGATTCATTACTTACATAAAACACCCAGTGATCATCCTAACAAGTGCCCTCCTTAATGCCCCTCACCCATTTAGCCCACCCCCCACCAAACACCCCACCAGCAACCCTCAGTTTGTTCTCTGCATTTAAGAGTCTCTTATGGTTTGTTTCCCTCTCTGGTTTTATATTATTTTTTCTTCCCTTATGTTCATCTATTTTGGATCTTAAATTCCACATATGAGTGAAGTCATATATTTGTCTTTCTCTGACTGACTTATTTCACTTAGCATAATAACGTAGTTCATCAACGTTATTGCAAATGGCAAGATTGCATTCTTTAAAACATTTTTTTAATGTTTATTTATTTTTGAGAGAGAGAGAGAGACAGAGTGCAAGCAGGCAGAGAGAGAGGGAGACACAGAATCTGAAGCAGGCTCCAGGATTTGAGCTGTCAGAACAGCACAGAGCCCGCACACAGGGCTCGAATTCAGAAACCATGAAATATCATGACCTGGGCCGAAGTCAGACACTTAACCGACTGAGCCACCCAGGTGCCCCAAGATTTCATTCTTTTTGATCGCTGAGTAACATTCCATTTTATATATATACCACACATCCTTTATCTATTCATCAGTTGATGGACATTTGGGCTCCTTCCATACTTTGGCTATTGTTGATAGTGCTGCTATAAACATTGGGGTGCGTGTGCCCCATTGAATCAGCACTCCTTCATCCTTTGAACAAATACCTAGTAGTGCAATTGCTGGGTCGTCTGGTAGTTCTATTTTTAATTTTTTGAGGAACCTCCACACTGTTTTCCAGAGTGGCTGCACCAGTTTGCACTCCCACCAGCAGTGCAGAAGAGTTCCTCTTTGTCTGCATCCTTGCCAACATCTGTTGTTTCCTGAGCTGTTAATGTTAGCCATTCTAACAAGTGTGAGGTGGTGTCTCATTGTGGTTTTGATTTGTATTTCCTGGATGATGAGTGATGTTGAGCATCTTTTCATGCGTCCGTTAGCCATCTGGATGTCTTCTTTGGAAAAGTATCTAATCATGTCTTCTGCCAATTTCTTCACTGGATTATTTGTTTTTTGGATGTCGAGTTTGGTAAATTCCTTATGTATTTTGAATACTAACCCTTTATCTGCTATGTCATTCGCAAATATTGTCTTCCATTCTATTGATTGCCTTTTAGTTTTGCTGATTGTTTCCTTTGCCATGCAGAAGTTTTTTATTTTGATGAGGTCCTAATAGTTCATTTTTGCTTTTGTTTCTCTTGCTTCTGGCAACGTGTTGAGTAAGAAGTTGCTTCGGCCAAGATCAAAGAGGTTTTTGCCTGCTTTCTCCTTGAGGATTTTGATGGCTTCCTGTCTTACATTTGGGTCTTTCATCCATTTTGAGTTTATTTTTGTGTATGGTGTAGAAAGTGGTCCAGGTTCATTCTTCAGCATGTCGCTGTCCAGTTTTCCCAGCACCACTTGCTGAAGAGACTGTCTTTATTCCATTGGATATTCTTTCCTGCTTTGTCAAAGATTAGTTGGCCATACATTTGTGGGTCCATTTCTGGGTTCTCAATTCTGTTCCATTGATCTGTGAGTCTGTTTTTGTGCCATTACCATACTGTTTTAATGATTACAGCTTTGTAATACAGCTTGGAAGTCCAGAATCGTGATGCCTCCAGCTTTGGTTTTCTTTTTCAGGATTGCTTTGGCTATTTGGGGTCCTTTCTGGTTCCATGCAAATTTTAGGATTGTTTGTTCTAGTTCTGTGAAGAATACTGGTGTTATTTTGATAGAGATTGCTTTGGGTAGTATCGACATTTTAACAATATTTGTTCTTCCAATTCATGAGTGTGGAAAGTTTTTTCATTTTTTTGTGTCTTCTTCAATTTCATAAGATTTCTATAGTTTTCAGTGTATAGATTTTTTACCTCTTTGGTTAGGTTTATTCCCAGGTATTTTATGGCTTTTGATGCAACTGTAAATGGGATAAATTCCTTGATTTCTCCTTCTGCTGCTCCAAGAAACACTCTTAACTACAGAGAACAAACTGCTGGTTACCAGAGGGAGGTGGGTAGGGGAATGGGTGAAGGAGCGCATTTGTGATGAGCACTAGGTGATATATGGAAGTGTTAAATTACTATACTATATACCTGAAACTAATATAACACTGTATGATAGCTATACTGGCATTAAAATAAAAAAAAATGAAAACCTTTTCCTTGGAGATCAGGAACAACACAAGAATATGCTATCAGCACTTCTATCTAACTTTGTATTGCAGGTCCTTGTGAGAGCAGCCACACAAACAAGAAAAATGAAAACAAAATAGAGATTTTATGGATGAAGTTGTCATTATTCACCTATAATATGAATATATATGTGCACTGAAACTCCAAAAGAACCTATAGAGTTGTTATTTTTAATAAGAAGGCTAGCAAGCTAGCTGGATGTAAAATCAATTTACAGAATCAGTACATGTCAGCAGTGGAACTATAGAATATCCCAACTGCCTGCTAATAATTGAAAGGATAAATAAATTATGCTGTAGTTCTACAATGGTTTATATACAGCAATTAAAATGAATGAATTATAGGTAGATGCAAATTTATGCATGGGTTTCATAAATGTAATGTTAAACAAAAAAGCAAGACTCAAAAGAATCATAACATCTATTACGATTCTGCTTATATACAGTTCAAAATCAGACAGGCGTTATGCTAAGTGAAAGAAGCCAGTATATACTGTATGGTTCCGTATGTAAAAGACGGTTAGAGGCCAAACTTACGTAACAGTGATAGAAAGTAGATTAATGGTAGTCTGGGGTTGGGACTGAGAAGGTCTACTGCAAAGGGACAAGAAGAAGCTTTATGGGGTGATAGAAATTCTGCATTTTTAAAATTTTTTTTAATATTTATTTTTGAAAGAGAGAGCACGAGCGGGGGAGGGGCAGAGATAGCCGGGTACAGAGGATCTGAAGCGGGCTCTGCAATGACAGCAGAGAGCCCAACCCGAGACTCGATGTGGGGTTCAAACTCATGAACTGTGACGTCATTCCCTGAGCCAAAGTCGGAGGCTCAGCTGAGCCCCCACCTGCCCCGGAAATTCTGTATTTTGATTGGGATGGTTGCAACATAGGTATGCACATTTGCAAAACTCACTAAACCATATTATTTGAATGGCGCATTTTGGTGTACATAAATCTTGCCACAATCTGTATGATATAACAAGTTTTAAAATAGTTACGGAAATAAAACTACAAGGAAAAGTAGGAAAATGATTATCCCCAAAGCCGGGCCAGTGGTTTCTTCCAGAAAGAGGAATACATGGGGGCACTTCTAGAATCTTGGCAATGTTCTATTTCTATCTGAGTAGTGGCTAGATCAATTTCACTTTACAGGTTTTAAAAAAATTTTTTAACGTTTATTTATTATTGAGAGACAGAGAGAGACAGAGCATGAGCATGGGAGGGGCAGAGAGAGGGGGAGACACAGAATCGGAAGCAGGCTCCAGGCTCTGAGCTGCCAGCGCAGAGCCTGGTGCGGGGCTTGAACCCACAAACCTCTCACAAACCACGAGATCATAACCTGAGCCGAAGTTGGACGCCCAACTGACTGAGCCACCCAGGCGCTCGCAGGTTTTTTTGCTAAATTGCACATATATGTTTCACATACTTATGTGTGTGCGTGTGTGCGTTTCACAATAAAACAACAACAAAAAAATGAAAACATAACTGAACCCATAAAAGAATGTTTGCCTCTTTTGCACTCATGGAGTAGAAAGTCATGAGACACCCCTCATTACATTCACATTTAGGGAAGAGGTACAGTGAACAGACCACATTAGCAATGATTGTGTTGGTAGAGAATCCTAAGCACATTTCTTTTATTTTAAATTTTTTATGTTTATTTATTTATTTATTTTATATGAAATATAACTTATTGTCAAATTGGTTTCCACACAACACCCAGTGCCCTTCCCAACAGGCTAAGCACATTTCTTTAAAACAAGTTTAGCCAAATGCTTGGTTTCAAAATATATAGCCTCTAATTTCCTTCTGATATAAATAAGTACAGGCTTTGGTTCCTGCTTCAGTGCTGACTACAAGAGAAATATCTCTAGCTTTTGAGGAGACTCAAATTAAGAGAGGCTGATGCCCCCTATAAAGTAAACTAGATGCTTTGTATTATGGTTCAACTCTCAGATGTATACTTTTCTTTTTTTTTTTATCTTTATTTATTTTTGAGACAGAGAGAGACGGAGCATGAACGGGGGAGGGTCAGAGAGAGAGGGAGACACAGAATCCGAAACAAGCTCCAGGCTCTGGGCTGTCAGCACAGAGCCTGATGTGGGGCTTGAACTCACGGACCGCGAGATCATGACATGAGCCGAAGTCGGACGCTTAACTGAGCTACTCAGGCGCCCCTCAGATGTATACTTTTTGGACAAGTGTTTTCTTCATGCTTTTTGATTTTGGTTATTACCATGTTTATTCCCAGGAAATTGCTGTATTTCTTTTTTTGCAGAAGTGAGTTGGTGACTCACTAGAATATGCTGTGGTTCCAAAAAAATGGTAAAATATCAGAGGTTTAATAGAATGCACATTTACTGTTCAGTCATGCCAAGTCTCCTTTTGGTTTCAGTGGCTCTGCACTAACATAATGATGGGAATAATACCTTACATTTGTTTAATGCTTTGAAATCTATCTTTTTTCCAACATCTTTTTTATTCGTTTACTCAGCCGACTTTTCCGCACTGGTTATGGGCCAGGCACTATGCTAGGTACAGAATGGGTGAATAAGGCATAGGCTCTTCCTATCTGCATGACAATATCATGTGGCAATTGCAATATAAAAGCCTGCATGGGTAAGAGAGAGGGCTTGGCACCATCAGGGATAGAAAGAGAAAGACTCCTGACATGAGGTGATACTACATGAGCTAGGGTTTCAAAGATAACTAGGAGTTTGCCAGGTAGATAGGAGGGGGAAGTAGGAAAGACAATTCAGGGAGATAGATAGGCAGGCACAGAGACGTAGGGAGTTATCTTATACGATCTCCCAAAACCCCAAGAACTGGACATTTACCACTCTCCCAGTTTTTTGTTTTGTTTTGTTTTTGTTTTTGTTTTTGTTTTTTGAGAGAGATGTGGAATGTGAGCAGGGGAGGGGCAGAGAGAGAGGGAGACAGAGAATCCCAAGCAGGCTCCGTGCTCTTAGCACAGAGCCCAACCAAGGGCTCCATCTCATAACCGTGAGATCATGACCTGAGCTGAAATCAGGAACTGGACACTTAACTGACTGAGCTACCCAGGCACCCCTACTCTCCCAGTTTTGTAGATAGGGAAACTGAGGGACAAAGAAGGAAATGATATTCTCAGTTTACATACCTAATACAAGACAGAGTAGAACTCAAGTCTTTTAAATCCGAATCTCATGTTCTAAGTACTTACTATCATCATCATCCAAATAAAAGGCATACTTTAAAATAACAGACATATATAATTCACACAACATATCTGAACCATACTAATGCCTGATATAAAATGAGTATTCAGTAGATCAAATAAGTAGGAAGCTCTAGATGACTCTGCTTTCTATGCGCAAGGTATTTCTCCTCCATATGGGCAGAAATCTTGTCTCTCTTTTTTTGAAAGTTGAAGTATACTTGACATGAAATACTATGTTAGTATTAGGTATACAACACAAAGGTATGTTAGGTATACAATGTAATGATCTGATATTTGTATATCTCGTGAAATGGTCACCATAATAATTCTAGTTAACATCCATCATGAACAACATATGTAGTTAAGAAACTTTTTTCTTGTGATGAGAACTTTTTAGATTTCATTTCTTAGCAACTTTGAAATATACAATGTAGCATTATTATTATTTTTTAATGTCCATTTATTTTTGAGAAGAGAGAGAGAGAGTGCGGGCATGAGTGGGGGAGAGGCAGAGACAGAGGGAGTCACAGAATCCGAAGTAGGTTCCAGGCTCTGAGCTGTCAGCACAGAGCCCAACGCGGGGCTTGAACCCATGAACCGTGAGAATATGACCTGAGCTGAAGTCGGATGCTTAACCGACTGAGCCCCCCGGGGGCCCCTACAACATAGTATTTTTAACTACAGTCACTATGCTGTACATTACATCCCCAGGACTTATTGATTTTATATTAGGAAGTTTGTATCTTTCACGTCTTTTTTTTTAAATAATTGTATCTTTGGTTTCAAGTAGAGTATCTGATACATCATAGGTTCTCTATGACCGTGTTGAAGGAAGGAGGGAAGGACGGAAGGAGGAATGAAAGAATCTCGTCTTTAACCTTAAACTAATGGGACAAGTTCCCCTGATCTATTTGAACACTAAAATAATCACTTACTTTGCATTCATAGAACTTCTGGTCCACTTTTTTGTAAATTAGTCCATTTTTCACTATGACATAGAGCAGTTAGGACATAGAAGTGTGAATCACAGGAAAAGAATCCAGTTCAGTGCTTTGAACATGGCAGGTTCCCTAAGTGTGGGCTCAATGACCGAACGACAAAATCACGTCTGTCGCTATTCATCTGAAACAACACATCTGTGTGATCTAAACCTTCAGAGACTAGAGATTTATTATACATTAGCGATTACTTCAAACATTGGAGATTAATGAGGCATAAGAGATTACTTCAGACTTTAGTGATCTCGGGAGTTTAGTAAACACTGCGAGCTCTTCAGTCAGTATTGAAAGGTCTGATGGGATCACAGCAGGCCTTATTTACAGAAACTCTGGTTCTGCACCAGTGGTAGACCTGCCCTTTCTACTGTGAGAGAAGATTCAAAAGACAGTTTGGGGTGATTGCGTGCCGGTACTTATCCCAGTGGTATAGCAAAATGCTCTAGTCAGTCACCTTTAGAATTAACCATTCAGGGGGCGCCTGGGTGTCTCAGTCAGTTGAGTGTTCAGCTTAGGCTCAGGTCATGATCTCACACTCTGTGAGTTTGAGCCCCGCATCGGGCTCTGTGCTGAGAGCTCAGAGCCTGGAGCCTGCTTTGGATTCTGTGACTCCCTCTCTCTCTGCCCCTCCCCTGCTCATGTTCTGTCTCTCTCTCTCTCTGTCAAAAATAAATAAACATTAAAAAAATTAGAATTAACCATTCAGGTGGCCTTGTGGCTGGGAATAGAGAAGCGAAAGGGCCACCCATCTATTGGTCAGCCATGAGTTTTAAGAACTTACTATGCACCATGGTACATTGATCAGTTGCTGAAGTAGATACCAGAGAAACAAACATAAGGCATATTCTTTGCTCTTAAGTTGGATGGAAATAAACCAGGTGGGAGAAAAATCAGAGGCTGATAAAAGTAGTCTTGAATCAAGTGCCAAATAATTGGGCAATGGGTCTGCAAGAAGGGAGAGGACACAGGATACCAAGAGCAACCAGGAAGGCTTATGGGAGGAAACAGGACTTAAGGTGTTTGGATAGTCGCTCATGCCTATGGACTCCTGTGATCCAGGCACACGGTCGCTCACCCTACGTAAAACAGACACATGTATTTCTTACGAAATACATGAAACTACAGGCCTCATGGAATTATTTATGAGCTGCTCCTTCAGCCTAGAATATTTTTTCTCCACTTTCCTGCCTGACTAAATCTCTCTCCTAGGTCCTGTTCAAATATGGTTTCCTCTTCCAGATACTTCCCCTGCTTCCTTTGGCACCTGGGCAAAGTCAGCTACTCCCTCTTTTGCTCCCCGCAGCCCCTTGTATGTGTCTCAAATGCATCATCAACCACACTGGAGTGTAATGAATTGTTCATGCATCTGTTTCCCCACTCCGTGGTTTGTGCCAGGCAAGTCATGAGCTCTCAAAAAATACTGCTTGTATGGGTGGGTGGGTAAATTAACGGAAGGAGGGTTTTCTAATGAGAGACGAGTGGGAAATCTAGCAAGATGGGTTTAGATTTTCAAGGACGTTTTCTTCCCCAGTTTCACTGAAAAATAATTGACATATATCACTGTATAAATTTAAGGCATACAGCATGATGGTGTGATTTATAGATGTTGAGACATGATTATCGCAATAGGTTCAGCTAACATCCAGTTTTTCATAGATACAATAAAAAGAAAAGAAAAAAAGGAAAAAATTTTCTTCTAGTCACGAGAACTCTGAGGATTTACTCTCTTTTTAAAATTTTAATTCAGTGTTATATTAGTTTCAGGTGTACAATATGGTGATCCAACACTATACATTACTCAGTGCTCATCATGATAAGTGTACTCTTAATCCCCTTCACCTGTTTCACCCACTCCCCCCCCACCTCCCCTCTGTAACCATATGTTTGTTCTCAATAGTTAAGAGTCTGGTTTTTGTCTCTTTTTCCTTTGCTCATATGTTTTGTTTCCTAAATTCCATATATGAGTGAAATTGTATGGTGTTCGTCCTTCTCTGATTGAGTTATTTCACTTAGCGTTAATACTCTCTAGATCCATTATATTCTCTAGATCCGTGTTGTTGCAAATGGCAAGATTTCATTTTTTTATGGGTAAACTATATATATACATATATATATACACATATATATACATATATATATGTGTATATATATATGTATATATATATATATTTGGCTATTGTGATAATTTGGCTATTGTACATAATGCAGCAATAAACATAGAGGTGCATATATCTTTTTGAATTAGCGTTTTCTTATTCTTCAGGTAAATACCCAAACTGGATGATATGGTAATTCTATTTTTAAGATTTTGAGGAAACTTCCTAGTGTTTTCCACAGTGGCTGCACCAGTTGTATTCCCACCAACAGTGCATGAAAGTTCCTTTTTCTCCACAGGATATATTCTCTTAACAACTTTTCTATATATCATAAAGCAGTGTTAGTGAAGTCCCTTTTAAAAGATAAGCCAAAGGGAGAGGAGAAGGAAGGAAGGAAAGAAGGAAGGAAAGAAGGAAGGAATGAAGGGAGGGAAAGGTATGTTTGAGTAGGTTAAGGGAAAACACTGGAACTATTTTTTTTTTCAGATGATCCAGACAATAAAAGCCTTCCATAATTCCACTTCTCAGAGATATCCACTATTAATATTATTTATGTTTCCCCAGCAGTTTTTCAATGCATATAAATACACTGGCAAATTTCCCTACACATTATGTTCCCACTGTTCATGTACAAGAGTGTCCAAAAATCTAGTCAAGTAACAAATATTTATTGTATGTTTACAAATTACTGTATCATGGTAAATAAAGCAGACATTATTCCTGCCTTTCGTAGATTTTATAGTATAGTGGATAAAATAGCATCTATAAATTGTTAAGTAAATGATTAAAATGTGCAAAGACTGTTGGTAGGAATGCAAACTGGTGCAGCCACTCTGGAAAACAGTGGGGAGGTTCCTCAGAAAATTAAAAATAGACCTACCCTATGACCCAGCAATAGCACTGCTAGGAATTTACCCAAGGGATACAGGAGTGCTGATGCATAGGGGCACTTGTATCCCAATGTTCATAGCAGCACTCTCAACAATAGCCAAATTAAGGAAAGAGCCTAAATGTCCATCAACTGATGAATGGATAAAGAAATTGTGGTTTATATACACAATGGAGTACTATGTGGCAATGAGAAAGAATGAAATATGGCCTTTTGTAGCAACGTGGATGGAACTGGAGAGTGTTATGTTAAGTGAAATAAGTCATAAAGAGAAAGACAGATACCATATGTTTTCACTCTTATGTGGATCCTGAGAAACTTAACAGAGGTCTATGGGGGAGGGGAAGAAAAAAAAAAGAGGTTAGAGAGGGAGAGAGCCAAAGCATAAGAGACTCTTAAAAAACTGAGAACAAACTGAGGGTTGATGGGGGGTGGGAGGGAGGGGTGGGTGGGTGATGGGTATTGAGGAGGGCACCTTTTGGGATGAGCACTGGGTGTTGCATGGAAACCAATTTGACAATAAATTTCATACTGAAAAAAATGTGTAGATTCATCTCCACCACTGTTGTATGTTTTTTTTTTCCAGAATAGCCTCTCTCTCTCTCTCTCTCTCTCTCTATATATATATATATATATATATATATATTTTTTTTTTTTTTTGAGAGAGAGAGAGTGTGAGGGCAAGCTGGGGAGGGACACAGAGAGAGAGGCAGAGAGAGAGAATCCCAAGCAGGCTCTGCTCTGTCAGCGCAGAGCCCAACACGGGACTCGAACCCACGAACCGTGAGATCATGACCTGAGCTGAAGTTGGATGCTCAACCAACTGAGCCGCCCAGGTGCTCCTGTATGTTTTTCAACAGGGGCATGATATAATGAAACCAGTGTTTCAAATGACTAAGTTGGCAGCCGAAGAGATTGAAAAGGTGAGGTGTTTTGAGGAACCTGGGCATGGGCAATGGTAGTGGGAATAGGGAGAAGAAAGTGAAATCCAGAAATACTTTAAAGCAAAACCTCTTAATGTGGGGACCATGGATCCATTTGGGGATACAAGGGTAAACCTTAGCAGTTCTTAGTACTCAAAGTTAGACTTTGTGTATAGTTTACCTATGTATTTTTCTAAGGATAGTAAATTTGGTTGGTTTCACTAACCTCTCTGTGGAGGCACTATATATAGCATAGTGTTTTAACATCATTGGCATTGGAGTTAGGAAATCTAGGCTCAAACACCAGCTCTAGCACTCAGGCTTTGACACCTTAAAAACCTCAGACACGTTACTTAAACTTGTGTAGATAGCAAAGCAACAAAGCAACAAAATGTAAAGTTCCTGTTGTCCAATTATTTTTATTTTATAGGGGTCTATTACCCAAAAGATAAAAATCAACACTTTATAGAAAGAATAGCCAAGGCTTGATGTCAGATTGATAACAGAGGAGGAGAACGAAGTAGAAGAAATGGGATTGCAAGGTTTCTGGCATAGGAGATAAAATGGATTCGGATTTATTTCAGGAGTATGAAGGACTCCTATACTATGCTCCTACAGGAGCACAGTCCCTCTGCATTGCATGGTTTTTAGAATGCAAGGAGGGGTTGCATCATAGATGTGCTGTAAAAAAATTAGAGTTTGGATCACTCTGCTGATTATCAGAACTGTTGACTCATTTTCACTGAACATTAGAAGCAGATGTTGGCAGAGTGGGGAGGGAGGAGGGAAGAGAAGAAAGCCATTGGGGTTGGGCAAAAAGACTTCCAAGACTCCAAGACTTTGGAGCATCTATAAGTAGACGCTACTCATGTAGCAACTGGTGAAATTGTTATGTTCTTGGCTGGGAGTCAGGGCTGGACCTTAAGACACTGTTTACAAATAGTAACACACATATAGTTGTAGAGACACCCTGGCAAGAGTCAAAAAGTTGTCAAAGATCATACGACTTAAAAATATGTCTCATTGCTAGACCACACCATCTGTAGTAAACTGTGAGTTAATATAGTTATCACACTATATTTTTCCTTTTATAATTTTGAGAAAAATCTAAATTGTAGAAATACTGTTATCTGACCATTAAAATTATTTTTCTTATATTTCCTTCATTAATATTTGTATAAATCTGCTCTTATAAATAAAAGTTATATTGCATTGTTTTTGTGTTTTATAATCTTCTTTTGACTTAAATTTTTTTTTTAATGCAGAAGCCACAAAAAATGGAAGTGATCTGGGCTTGTTGTGTTTTCTAAGCAATCGTAGAGTTTGGCTACACACTATGATACATGCGGTGGAGTTGGGGGCATAGAGTGAGGAGGGCACAGAATTTTCAAAAGACTCCAAGAGAATTTCTCCTCCAGTCAGACCTCGAAAGTCATAAACAAGTGCCCTCCTTAATACCCATCACCCATTTAACCCATCCCCCCTACCCACGTCCCTCCATCAACCCTAAGTTTGTTCTCTATAGTTAAGAGTCTGTTATGGTTTGCCTCTCTCTTTTCCCCCCTCCCCATATGTTCATCTGTTTTGTTTCTTAAATCCCACATATGAGTAAATCATAGGGTATTTGTCTTTCTCTGACTGACTGATTTCACTTAGCACAATACACTCTAGCTCCATCCATGTCATTGCAAAGGGCAAGATTTTGTTCTTTTTTATGGCTGTATATATATACCACATCTTCTTTATCCATTCATCCGCTCGATGGACTGATGGGCTCTTTCCATAATTTGGCTACTGGAGATTATGCTACTATGTTCATGTGTCCCCTCAAATCAGTATTTTTGTGACCTTTGGGTAAATACTTAGTAGTGCAATTGCTGGACTGTAAGGTAGTTCTATTTTTAAGTTTTAACCTCCTTACTGTTTTTCAGAGTGGATGCAGCAGTTTGCATTCCCACCATCAGAAATAACCACAACAAAAATGCAGGTGATTTCCACTTACCACTCAGTAAACGTTTAATTGTCTTCAGTCAGACAGGCCACAAGTGCTTTTGGAGAACCTATAATTTGTTTGCCTAGGAATTGGGGGAAATAAGCAGAAATAAAAATACATAGCTTTGTGTTAAGCTCCCAATCTGGCCGTGGCGTCAAGATGTATGTTTAGAAAATAATTAAGACACAAATGAGATAAATCCTGGCCAGTCCCTCAGGATGCTGTTCTACTGGTTCTTTCCTTCTATGGTCAAGGAAAACAGTTTGTAACAACGTTTTTAATTATTTAAAGCCCAAGCAATATCATCCAGGCTTATGATGCTAAATGCATCCCATTTCATGCAAAAACGGGATCCTCCTGAAAAATATGTAAAACATGTTTATTGTCTCTTGAGAAGAAAAGATAGTTCCTTGCATCCAAAGTTGCCAAGAGTAGGGGCATGTGACTCTGTTTTCTGGACATAATTGATTGACCCAGAAATCAAAGTCAAAAGTAATTGTCAAGAACTGACCATGATAATAATAGCTAAATATTTAATGAGCACTTACTGTGAGTCAAGTACTATGCTGAGGTATTCATTTAATTTTCACAACAGTCTTATGAAGTTGGTCAGAATATTATTAAATGCATCTTGATAATAATACACCTATAGTTATAGAGATACCCTGACAGGATTGAAAAAGTTCTCAACAATCATCCAACTTTAAACACGTGTCTCATGACCAGCCCACACCCTCAGAGAGTCTTAGTAACTGGTCTAATGTCACAAGCTAGTAAGTGGAGTTACTGGGACTTGAACCCAGGATCTTTCTGTCTGCCTGACTCTGACGCTAGAGCCCTTACTCTTTTTTTTTCCAGGTAAACTCTATGCCCAAAGTGGGGCTCAAACTCACAACCCTGAGATCAAGAGTCGCTTGTAGAGTCCTTACTCTTAACACATAGCCTGTGTGGTCACCTCATTTCTGCTCAATAAGGGTGCTCCATATGGTTATAACTCAGTCAAATCCTCTCTTCCTACATGTTGAATGTGATACTTACAGAGAAAAAGGGTAGAAGCAACAGAATATAAAAGAAGTAAAGAGAGGTGCCTGGGTGGCTCAGTCGGTTAAGTGTCCGACTCTTGGTTTGGGCTCAGGTATTGGAGCCCAGCATGATTGGAATCTCATGGTTCTTGAGTTCGAGCCCCGAATCAGGCCTGCACTGTGGAGCCTGCTTGGGATTCTTTCACTCTCCCTCTCTCTCTGCCCCTCTCCCAAGCTCTCTCTCTCACTCTCAGTCTCAAAATAAATAAATTAATTTAAAAAAAAGAAGTAAAGATAGAACACGTTTAGGTGAATGGGCATTGGCAGAAACCAGGAAGGGTACGAAGACAACTATGTCACTAGGGCTGAGGCAAGGTCACAGAAATGCTGGACACACCAAATGACTCTGAAAGACATTCAATCTTCCAGCTTTCATTAGGGCTGATAATACGACATGTCCTCAAAGAAGTCACCTGAGGACATCTCTGGCCCTTGCTCCCTGAGCAAGCCTAAGTAACACAGAAATGATCTTTTGCTTGGGTAAGAATCAGTTTCCTAAATAAATTGTCAGGGAAGAAAGTTAACTCTGACAATAGTCTTGACTCCTAAAATGCACAAAGTGCTCTCTAATTAATGACGTGGATTACCAGCACTTCAAGAGAATTTAGGAGCTAATTTGACTTTTAACCGACACCTGCTAAAAGCTTACTGGAAGCAGGTTCCGAGACTGAGTCTGAGAGACTTGTTTTGCAGACTTTCCGCTTCTTGAAATTCTCTCCCAGCATTACATTAGGCCACCGTTGAGTAAAGATTGAGTATTCGAGTTTTTGCTCCAATGAAGAGAGTCATGTAAGGAGCATCATTTAAAATAATAAATTACTTTTGTTTCACTGAGAGGAAAAATTCATTTTTCCAGGTGAACAACATATGCTTGTTTTAATTATAAAGAGAATTTTAATAACAGAATAGGCTTCCTGCCTTTTATTAGCTGCCAGGAAACTCGCAGCCACAGTATAGCGGGCAAAGGCAGCAATTAATGGATCTCAGATACCTGGGACCATTTATACACCTGCTGTTTCAAGTACATTCTGTTCTCATTTTTTTTCAAAAGTGACCTATTTTATGTATTTTACTATTATAAGTTATCTCCAGACATTTTTGAAAGTGGTAGGTTGAACCATCGGAAGCTGCTGATAGTCCATCATTTTTAATCTGCAAAAGGAGCAATTCCAGATGGTTCAACCTACATATAAATCAGAAGTAAATATAAGATGTACGTGCATGGGGAAAAGTCCCAAAGGGCACATGGCAAAGGTTTGACTGTGAAGCCCTACAGTGAGTCTGTATACGCTTTTTATTTTTCTACTTCCTGCTTTTTGTATTTTCTATTGATTCTACTTTACTCACCGACCCTGTTGCTTCTTCCTTTTTGCTTCTGTCACAGACTGTGCCTTATTACCCTGTAGCTATTGCCCTGCACTTACTATCTTGACTTATTACTCACACTTATTATTACCCTATACTTACTACCCACATTTGATACCTTATACTTACTGCCCTGAACTTATTACCCTCCACTGCACCTTAAGAAACAAACAGTCACTCTGAAAAACAGTGTGGAGGTTCCTCAAAAAATTAAAAATAGACCTACCCTATGACCCAGCAATAGCACTGCTAGGAATTTACCCAAGGGATACAGGAGTGCTGATGCATAGGGGCACTTGTACCCCAATGTTCATAGCAGCACTTTCAACAATAGCCAAACTGTAGAGAGAGCCTAAATGTCCATCGACTGACTAATGGATAAAGATGTGGTTTATATATACAAGGGAATACTACTTGGCAACGAGAAAGAATGAAATGTGGCCTTTTGTAGCAACGTGGGTGGAACTGCAGAGTGTTATGCTAAGTGAAATAAGTCATGCAGAGAAAGACAGATACCATATGTTTTCACTCTTACGTGGATCCTGAGAAACTTCACAGAAGACCATGGGGGAGGGGAAGGAAAAAAAAGTTAGAGAGGGAGGGAGGCAAACCATAAGAGACTGTTAAAAACTGAGACTAAACTGAGGGTTGATGGGGGATGGGAGGGAGGGGAGGGTGGGTCATGGGCATTGAGGGGGGCATCTGTTGGGATGACCACTGGGTGTTGTATGGAAACCAACTTGACGATAAATTTCATACTTAAAAAAACAAAGAAACAAAAAAAACAAAACCATATGTGTCTCTTCTGTGAATTTCTTTTTTTTTTAAGTTTTAATTTATCTTGAGAGAGAGAGAGCACCCGTGTGTGCGGGGGAGGGGCAGAGAGAGGGAGAGACAGGACTGTCTCTGTCAGCACAGAGCCCAATCTGGGGCTCGATCCCATGAACCATGAGATAGTGACCTGAGCCAGGTTCAGGAGTCGGGCGCTTAACCGACTGAACCACCCAGGCATCCCTGTTCTGTGAATTTCTTGAGAGCAAATACTGTGTATTGTTTATCTTTATATCCACTGTACCTGACTCCTAGGAGGGATTCAGCACATGTTTGCCTAATTGAATGAATAAATGTATCCATGTCAGGCTTAGCCAAATTAGAACAGAGATCATTTATAACTTTTCAAATAATTGATTTTTCTAGAAATAATTGAATAAAGCTTTATAATTACTTCTCATATTTTACATCTGCTCTTCTACTAACGTGCTAACCTTTGGATGACATACATTCTTATATTATATTCAGGTGACATTTACATTTCTTTTCAGTTTATTCTGACCTAGCAGTAGCTTTCAGCATTGCATGGCAATGGCTCTAAGATCATACTTGGAATTTTTCCAGATTTCTTAAATTGAAAAGAGGCTATGTTCAAAGAATGTCCTTGACTCTTGTCCTCTTTTGCTTGGAATTGTTTCTTTTAATGAACCCAGTGTCTACCCCAACTCTACAGCAGATAACCTTGAGGGCGTTTTGACTCAGAGCTTTCCTCTGTGTTTTACATCAGTCAGCCTGTGTGGAGTTCATAGCATCCCTTTAAGAATGACCAGTTTCAGATAATAGCGATGCCCTGAGCCTGAAATGTGTAAACAGCTCTATTTTTCCATGGGCGTGGAGGCAATAAGCTGTGACAGAAGCCAATGCTGTTCAAAATTCAACGTGCATACACGTCACTGGGGATCTTGTTAAAATGTGGATTCTGATTCAGTGGGTCTGGGGTGGTGTCTCAGCTTCTGTATTCTAACAAGGTGCTGCTGGTTTTACTGGCCTGGGCCCACAGTTTGAATAGGAAGACGATAAGCCCTCTTGTGTAGCCCTGGGCATCCTTAAGTGCTCCAATTTGGAGTCTGCAGAGGGTTCATCTCTAGTAAATGTAAAAGTTCCACAGGCTGGTAGCGTTGCATCTGAGCCCTGCGCCCAGGTTAGCTACAGTTTTTGATGGATCTCCATCCCCCTTTATCCTTCCAGATGCCCTCTGCAAGGCACCTCACGGAAGCTCAGGGTTCTGACTGTGGCCTTCCACTTGAGCATACCCTTTCCTATGCTCTGAGTTATCCTCTCATGCACCCAACCCATTCAAGTTTCCACTTGAAGCTAATTTGGGGAACACAGCCTCAAAAACGTGTCCGTAGACAACACAGTTTAATGTGGTAGCTTCAATTTGAAAACAAGTCTTTAGTGTGCATCTTCGCTCTGCCATTCACTAGCTAGGGATCTCAGCCAGTTGTTTTGTGCCCTCAAAGATGTCTACATCCTAATCCCTGGAGCCGGGGCACATTACCTTGTCTGCAAAAGAAATTTTGCATTTGGATCTTGAGATGGGGAGACTATCCTGCATTATCTAGGTTTGCCCAGTGCAATCACAGGAATCCTGACAGGAGGCAGGCA